>NC_133792.1:24515148-24675820 GCF_003597395.2 Chelonoidis abingdonii
ATGTGTGAAATAAAAAAAAAAAAAAAAAAAAAAGCTGAACGGGCTCCATTTTTGCCATGCTGTGGCATCTGCCAGGGCAATCCAGGGAAAAAGGGCGCTAAATGATTGTCTGCTGTTGCTTTCCCGGAGGAAGGACTGATTGACAACACTTACCCAGAACCACCCGCGACAATGATGTTTGCCCTATCAGGCACTGGGATCTCAACCCAGAGTTCCAAGGGGTGGGGGAGACTGCGGGAACTATGGGATAGCTACGGAATAGCAACCCACAGTGCAACTCTCCAGAAATCGACGCAGAGCCTCGAACCATGGCCGCGTGCACTCGACTTTATACAATCTGTTTTACAAAACTGGTTTATGTAAAATCGGAATAATCCCATACTGTAGACGTACCCTTAGTGTTGTTAGTTTATGCATCTCATATTAGCAATATTTTTTAGAAGAATTGGAAAACAATAAAAGGACATTGAGATCTAAAACAGAATTATACAGTTCCTTTTATAAAAGCAAATTGTACATTACATATTTTGAATCTTTCTTAATTTACTCTAAAATTCTAATTTTTTTTTGGATGGATGGATGGATTGACCTAGGTTTCTTTTCTATATATTTAAAAAATCTTCTTGGAAATTAAAACTGAGAAAAAACAAACAATATAGTACTAGACAGTCAAGTTCCTTTCTGTGAATTCCTTGTGGGAATGTTTGCTTAGAGGTAATTGGAGATGGTGAAAGTATACACGACTCTCCACGCGATGAAGCCCTGCAGAATATGTCAGCTGATGACCTCCCAGATTCTGCAAGTCAAGTAGCACAGCCACAAGACTCTACTTTCTCTTACAGGTAAACGTAATATTTGTGTGTGTAACTTTGATTTTGTTGTTGGATTTTAAGACAAAAGCTGAAGCCGTGTGGCTGATCTGCGGAGAAATCATGATATATACTGTAGGTATCCTTAATCTTAATGGTGGGAAAGAATTAGTCTCCTGGGGACCAGTAGTATTGTTTCTTACTGTAGACTTCCAGATATTTTTTGTCCAGTGTAGTTTAAAATATGTAGTTAAATGATGGGATATCCACCACTTCTACTGAGTGTATTTTTCAGTCTGTTATTGCACACTCTCTCAAGAAGGTTTTCCTGAAGTTCCACCTATATTTCCCTCTGCTTAGTCCCACTCTTTTCCTCCCACTTACACTTTTTAGTATGCCAAATCATTTCTCTTTCTGGGTCTCTTCTTTGTCCTTCTTTCCAGCTCCCTTATCATTTCTGTTGCTCTCTGCCAAGCTTCCTCTTGTTTCTTTGGAAATTAGGGGCCCAAGAACTGAATACACCTGCTCAGATGCAGTTGCACCACTGCTGTATAGAGAAGGACCTACACCCCTTTCCCAGGATGTGATGCCTCCACAAATGCAGTCCAAAGTTACATTGGCTTTTTGCTGCTATATCACCTTACAAGCATATGTAGCTGTATGCCTCTTTTCACCTATCATCAGTTTTATTAAGCTTTACTCCATTCTAGGTTTCTCCTTTTTGTTCTGCCTCCTGTTTCCTCCAACATTTAAACCTCCTATGTTAAAGAGTCTCATACTTATTTTAAGGAACCTGTATAACTTTGGAGTGAAGCAACTGGTTCCATTTGTCTCCATGCATATACCATTTAGGATTGACACTTAAAAAAAGCCTCCCATAATTGTATACGTTCATGTGGATTTGTGTTTGCTAAAGGAATTAAGATGTTTAGTTTGTGTTGGGAGAAAGCACTGAAAGGTAATTCCCTGATGAAGATCCCAGACTTCTGGGCTAGATGCCTAAAATAGTATAGGGTTGATGTAGCAATGTTTTTAAATATTATTAATTAAACTACGCACTAGCTAATAAACGCACAAGGTGACTGGATTGCTCAGCGGGTTGGTTCTGGGACATTGTATCTGTGGCTCCTAGGTCATTGCTTTGAATTCAGCCCTGCTTAATTGTAATACTTTCAGTTACTATCAATATCTCTTCAGTAGACTACATGAGTTTTTGGTATCGGTCTAGTTATTTGTGGACTTGTGCCTACATAATTAGGCATCCTGTATTGTAAGTTCTTTGGGGCAGGGACTGTTTTCTTATGTGTCAGCTTCAGCTTTTCCAATACAGTTCTTCACTTGTGGTACAAACATCTCTGGCACTTGGGAACTGAAAATGCTCTGTTGCTTATGTAGGCCAAGCTGTAAACCCAATGAGAGAGAGCAGCCTATCGCTGTTGCGTGTGATATCTGTAGGCAGCAGTAGCACTAGAGAGATTCTGCTGCTGCAGCACCAAGTGGGCATTGTGTGGTTCTGATTTTGTGAAAATTAGGCTTCTCTAGTTCTGTCTTTCACCAAAATCAACAAGATTCTGTCTATTAATACCTAGAACATTTCCTGAAATTCAGGACTTGACTGAATGCAGTGTTCAAAAGTTATTGGTTACAGACAAACAGAAATGCCTGTGAGTTGAATGTAGGGCCTCACTTCACTTGGCCAATTATTAGCAACCTTGACAGACCCAGTGGAAAGGCCAAAGATTAGTGTTCATGGTCTGAGAATTCTGGGAGGCTGCTCCAGATCAGTGTTGAGCAACATTGCCAAAGCAGCATGATAAGGTCTGTATGCTGTGCCTGTTATGGATGGAGAATGTCAGTCTTCAGGGTTGCTAAGCTGGACACCTTTCACGAGCATGAAATTCACTGAAAAGATGTCATTAATTTTAGTTGATAAAGATTCTGATAGAACCAAGGTCGGGACTAAGTTTCATGAAGTTACATTCCAGTACTTACTGAAAGATACCTCTTCTAAAGCTGTGTTAAATGGGAGCAGTTTGTTTGAAGAGCTGAACTAAGTGGCATATCATCAAAAGCGCCGACAGCATTGATACTATTTGAAAATCTTTACCATCTGAGTCTGTTAAGATTGCATTAAAAAGTTTCTAAGAGATTTTTAAAGATGTAAATACTTGTTATTGCAAGTGTATTTTAAGCAACACTGTATTTAGAGAAAATAACACTTGTTCTCTTTAGGGATGCAAAGAAGAAACTGAGACTGGCTCTTTGTTCAGCAGATTCCATTGCCTTCCCAATGTTGACCCATTCGACAAGAAATGGCCTACCAGATCACACCGACCCTGATGGTAAATCCTCTTACATGTACAAACACACATTTCTCTATTTGACTTTGTTTTTCCTACTCCTACCCTCATCTTCATATTTTCTTCCCTGCTTTTCCCACACATGAGACAACCTGACAAATTCCAGTTTCCAATGTGTTGTAACAAGGTACCTTGGCAAAGTTGTCCAGTAACGTAGTGTAGGCAGAACCTGAGTCTGCCAGGGAATAGCCTCCTGTTAAAACATTATAAAATGGAGCAGCAGAGAAACTGTAGAAAATTTGAGAAAGGATGCACTAGACGAGTTAGTGTCTTTTCAGATTAACTCAGCTGTTTGCTTAAGAAAAGTGTGCACTCGTGTACATTTGCATGTATGTAATATATGTATGTGCATTTCTAAGTTTTTTTTTACTTGCAGTTTTTCCTTTACTTATCCCTTATCCAGGGCATTTAAAGTCCCTTCTTAAATAATTGTGGCAAATGTATGTCAAAATAACAGAAGTGTTGGATATTGCTTAACATACATCAATGTAATGGTTTGAAAGTATTATGTGCAGCAGCTTTTCCATGCAGCTCTCTCGGATAAAAGCACTATTTCACCTCTCTTCTGTCTAAAACCATGTAGGCAGTATACTAATTCTGTCATGTTTTTGGTCAGACAATGAAATAGTGTGCTTCCTGAAAGTTCAGTTAGCTGAAGCTATTAATCTACAAGATAAGAATTTGATGGCCCAACTACAGGAGACAATGCGCTGTGTAAGCCGCTTTGATAACCGAACATGTCGAAAGCTACTGGCTTCCATTGCAGAGGATTACAGGTAATTTGGTTTTTTATCATTTATTAACCAGTTGCCATGTGCAGGTTTTTATCCGTTAGCAGATTGGAAGTGTCCAACTTTGCTTAGCAAAAGTCAACTTTTTATATCTCCACTTTCCCACCAAATGCTAAAATTCTCTCTCCTTTCTGGGAACGAACCATGAAAGGCTCGAATCTTAAATCAGCCCAACTAGTAACAAACTACAGTAAGAGAATGTTGTTAGGCCAGCCTGAGGGTGCTGCTCTGCACTGGCAATCAGGAGACCTGCGTTTAGATTCTGCTGCCGGCTCTCATTTCTTGGAGTGGGAGGGCTGTGGAGTCAGCGAACCAGCATTGGAATTTGGATAGTTGTCTCTTACTGCATAGGCTGAGGCACTAAACAGAAGGTTGTACAACAGCTTGAATTCAGGACTTGCTATTCTATAAAACCTAGGAGAGCTGAAGACTCCTCTCATGCCATTCTGTTACCAGGTTTAGGTAACTAGTGTCCTACTTCTGTCTTTATTGTGGAATCCCTAATGAGAAAAGCATTTTAAATTTTAGGAAAAGGGCTCCATATATTGCTTATTTAACTCGATGTCGCCAAGGTCTGCAGACCACACAAGCCCATCTGGAAAGGCTCCTGCAGAGGGTATTACGTGATAAGGAAGTCGCCAACAGATATTTCACCACAGTTTGTGTGAGGTTACTTCTGGAAAGCAAAGAAAAAAAGATAAGGGAATTCATTCAAGGTAATTTAATGTAGAGTGTGGATCATCTGTACCTTTTTGTGTTCAGTATTTAAAAATAAATAGACTGTGCCTTAAGTTAGACTCCTAGAATAGATTTGTTTACTGGTTGAAACCAGGTCTAACTGTGTCTCAGAGGATACAGGGAACAGTTGGTGTTTGGAAAGCTGTATTATGCTTATACGTGGGATTCATCTTGGCACAGGGCACCTTAGTCTAGAGAACTACTGCCTTAAAAGAACTACTTTTAAAAATCTATCCATATATAGAATCTGAAAGTAATCTGAGCAGAGAAATGTAGAGGAAACGAGCAGTGCACAGTCACTGCATGGTTTTGGGCTTTGCTGTGCTGCAGCTTCATAAACATTGTCACAGGGCAGAAAGGAGAAATTTGGTCCTGAAAGAATCTCTGAGCTGCTAGGCTGGAGAGAAGAATTAGCAACTGGCTGCAGGGAGGTGGAATTGATAGCTGTGCTTCCTGAGTGCGAGGAACCAAGAGAGATGGCCAGTGGTCCTATTACCCATTGCATTACCCTGGCTGCATTGGACGCTCTGTATTTTAGCATATGTTTTGTTACATTAATGTGACTATAGCAACAATGCATATTTAATCAAATATATGACTGGAAAATGATACACATGGGCTTTCTTAATCTCTTCCCTTCCTAGTGATAATGTCTGGCAGCCTGAATGATATTGGTCTCTACTGGTGACCTTTACAGTAATTATACTTAGTACTTCTCCTCTTCCTAGTGCCCAATGAGCGAGGTAGAAAAGTATCTGTGTTTGGGGGGAAGGGGTGAGTCATGAGAATTAGGTAACTTGCTAATGGCCTCAAATGAAGTGAGTAGTGCAGTGCCAAGCAGAGTGCTTAGACCACACCATCTGTAAAATGTATCCTCTACTTTTTTCTGATTTCTTCATTGGAACGACCATGTTCCTCCCCATACTCCCCCACCCAAAAAGTTACAGACAAGAACCTTTACCACCATTGACCAGTTTATTGCACTTCCAGAAAGTAGAGCCAGAGAAACGGCTTTAATTTGCCTTTTTAGTTGAATTTCCTCCTTTTCCTTTGTATTCAGATTTCCAGAAACTCACTGCAGCAGATGATAAAACAGCCCAAGTAGAAGACTTTCTTCAGTTTTTATATGGGGCCATGGCCCAGGATGTCATCTGGCAAAATGCCAGTGAAGAGCAGCTCCAGGATGCACAGCTAGCCATAGAACGCAGTGTGATGAATCGCATTTTCAAACTCTCATTCTACCCTAATCAGGATGGAGACATTTTGCGTGACCAGTAAGTGAACAAGACTAGTTGTACCTGAGTTATCTCAGTGTGTAGAGAAAGCAGCACTGCTCTTTCCAGGAAACAAACTTGAGTGCCTAGGCAGATAAGCCAGCCTCACCACACAACCTCCTTGCTTTGCCTTGCCTTAATTGTTTACATTAAATAGGTTTTCTGTATGAGAGAGAAACTATTTTAGGTTTTTATTTTAACATCCTGTGCAAAGATCTGCAGTCGCAGCAAGCTAGTAAAGCCAGAGGAAAATAATCCTAACTGTGTAATGTAGGAACTAGATGATAACCCCTGTAGTTTTGTGTTCCACGATGGATAATTAAAACTTTCTTCAGGGCACACACCCTCTATTGACAGTTTTTTAGTGCAGTTGGCCATGTAGTTCCTGGATCTTTCATCTCCCTTAGGGCACCAGGTTTTTGACCGCTGCAGCCAGCCTGGTATTGGATTTGGTGTACCATAAGGCAAATCCTGCTGTTAGTGAGGCCAATGCAAACTGACCGTGGTTACTGTTTGTACACGGTGTTCCTGTTGCTCACTCTTTTGTGTGCAGTGTATTGTTCAAATAGGTCTTATTTATAAACTCATCTTATTGCATGGGAAATCCAAAAGGGGTTTTTGCCTCTTCTATGAAAACTACATTTGGTCACTTGAGGTAGCTGGCTGTCTCCTTTTCTCACTTCACTTTTGTTCCCCCTCTTTTTCAGGGTCCTTCATGAGCATATCCAAAGGTTGTCTAAGGTAGTGACTGCAAACCACCGAGCACTTCAGATACCAGAGGTAACTGCTTCTTCCCTCTATTTTTCTATTTAAAATTAGAGGAAATAGTAGCACTTCTCTTCCTAAAGCAGGTGACGTAGCTGTACAGTTTTCTCCTTGTCCTTGGGTGATACTGTTTGTTATACTCCACTGATGAAACACAAGTTTGAAGGTGTATTTTAATATTAGTCAGTGCACAAGTGACAAATGGTAAACTAATATGGAGGGTTCTTCATTTAAAAAAAAGCCACTAACAATATCCAACCCACCTGAACTGACAAGCAGTAACTCTGTAAAAACACTTCTTTTAAAAAAATTTTAAGAGGTGGTTTAACTAAAGGGCTAAAGACTCATGTATATCATAGTAGTGGTTTATATTCACCAGGTAAACTAAAATCTCATAGTATTACCTAGGTTGGAAAGTACTCCTAGTAATATATATCCCTGCATCAAGGCAGGGATAATTCTGTTATTCCCAAGCAATCCCTGATAGGGAGAGATCAACTCCAGCCTTGGGTGTGAAGATAATTCTTTAGCTTCCCATGGCTGCTGATACTGCCTTCCTTATCTTCCTAATAAGATTCCAAGATTGTCACTGTCTGGGTCTCACTCTGAAGCCTAGAATGTCTGTCTGAGTCAGTGTGAAGCAGTGGAAATAGCTACAAATGGGAGAGAGCTAATTTTGTTTAGAATATCACCAGCTTCAATCATCACTGGGACTTGCAGTTTGTTACCATCTAATTTTTCAGTTCTCAGCTATTTTCAGCTTTTTTACACACACGACTTTAAGAATTTATACCTGTGCGGCAGCACAGGATTTCAGCTACTAGTCTTAGCATAATAGTTTTTAACCTGGATAATACTTCGCCCTTTATGCAGCATGATTCTTCTTCAAATTGCTTTACAACAGTAAATCCTCACAGCACTGCTATGTAGGAGGAAGGAACTTATTAACCCTATAATACAGGTAGGGAGACAGAAACAAAATGAGATTAAGTGATTAGTCCAGTGTCACAGGAAAAAGTCCATGTCAGAGGCAGGTCTAGAACTCATGCATTCCTGGCTTCCAGTTCAGTTCTTGGTCCACACCTCTGAACAGGTAAGGGTCAGTAAATCATTTTATATGGAAGCTAGAACCTTATGTCTCGGTGTTCTTCTGAAACACTGGCTCTTGGGGGAAATCAATAAAAGAACAAGCTGATTGTGTGCTAGTCACACCATTAATATTACTTCCCTTCAGTGTTTATACCCACAGAATGAGGGAGGCTTTCTGATGAGGTGTACTGTATCAATTTTTGTCCCTTAATTTCCCATTCCTCAGTGTGCTGCTCCCACCTTTAAGTCTCCAGTATTAGAGTGCACTGCAGAAGATCCTTAATCACTTGGACTGACTAGAATTGGAAATGTTTTTCTTCTTTTTAGGTGTATCTCCGGGAGGCACCATGGCCATCTGCGCAGTCTGAAATCCGCACAATCAGTGCTTACAAAACCCCACGGGACAAAGTGCAGTGTATTCTGCGAATGTGTTCAACCATAATGAACCTCCTGAGTTTGGCCAATGAAGATTCAGTCCCTGGGGCAGATGACTTTGTTCCTGTTTTGGTGTTTGTTCTGATAAAGGTGAGTCTTCTAGCAGAGAACATAGATACTTTATAGATAGATATAGGTATGTTTCCTTTAATTCTTGTGGTAAACCATCAAATCCTCTGAAGAGATGTTATACGTTCTATTGACTGTATATCTGATTTAAAGTGCAGACTTCATTTGTATGGCACAACTTGCACCAGAAAGTTAGTCACAGATGGGACATTTGTTCTGGTTATATGCAAATCTGGGAGTCAATCAGCTAGAAAGCTGTGCCTCAACATTTGCCTGTGGCTCAGTTGGTACTGAGAACAACCTTGCCTAGGACCAGGTTCCTCGTTAGAACTCCAACTTACATGCATTTGCTGACTCAAAAGAACTAGGAATTGTAGGCTGCCCTCTCCTGTGTGAGCCAATAAAATCATAGTCCTTTGTACCAGTGGAAGTCACTGGTGACTGGAGGGAATTTTAAAGCTCCCGGGACTCTTTCTGGAGAGAATAAGCCAGCATTCCTCCTTAGCAAAGCCAGTTCTTGCATACGGTGCTCAAGGAGCTGCTGCTGAGTGTGGAATGGTGTCTGTATGTGTCTGCACAGTCACTGCCCTACCAGTGTGTAATACTCAAAACCTAGGCTAGGGGGTGCTTATATACATAACATTCCATTTCAGTTCCATTGTATCTGTAACACTTTTTTTTAAAACGTTGGTCTCAAACTTAATTGTGGCATGTACCTTTTCTTTTTCACCCCCAGGCAAACCCACCCTGCTTGTTGTCCACTGTTCAGTACATTAGTAGCTTCTATGCTAACTGTTTAACTGGCGAAGAATCTTACTGGTGGATGCAGTTCACAGCAGCAGTTGAATTTATTAAAACCATTGATGATCGCAAGTGACCCAAAGGAGCACCTGTGTAGACAGACTGTTAGCAGCAAAGAGCCTGTAAGAATGTAGATCAGCTGTTTCAAAGGCTGAAGAAATACTTTCCTTGTATAATATTGTACAGAGTGGAAGCATTTAAAAATTTTTTACTAATCCGATTAATTAATTAATTAAACAGGCTTTCTTTCCTCTCTGTTTTGGTTGCATCTTTTCCCCCTTTAGGGATTAGCACAGGGAAAAGGGACCACATTTTTCAGGTATTGTGGATTCTCAAAATCGCCTAGGAAATTCTGCTGTCACTGCCCCTTTCACACAGACACTATTTTCCCCCTAGACTTCTCTTGATGTAAATTCATTCGTTTTCTTTGTTTCCAACCAAAAAGATCATGGCAAGCACTTTTAAGAGCCTTTCTAGCTTAATACACCTTTTATAAGAGAACACCAGCTGCACTGAACGTTTGTAGCAGTTGACACAATTTATAAATTGTACTTCACCTATGGTAAAATTAAAACCTGAGGACAATGTAAATATATGATATAATATTTAATAAACTGCAGTCATCTTTGGACTCTTTATCCTTTCAACCAGCAAACAAGCAGTTTCTCTCTCCTACAGCAGGCTGTGACATACTGTGTTGGGTAATGAGATGACTTCCTCAATAGGATAAGTTTTTTTTAAAATGGACAAACCTAAATATTTATTTAAATTTAATAAGGTTTACAGAACTTTCTGAAACTGGAATTTACAATTCACAGGGCTCTCACTTGAAAGTTTAGAATTTTGGCTCGGGAATTAGAGCATTTTAAATAAATAGTTTGAATTTATAGAGGAGAGGGCTGTAAGTTCCAATAGATAAGTTCTAATATAAAAAGGAATAGTACATACCTTATTGTAATATTTTTCATCTGAAATACTGTGTATACTGTACAAACCCCAAACAGAATTCCTTACAGAACCTGAAACTGTAATATATATTTTGATTATTCACATTAAATATACATGCCAGGGGTTTCAGTGAATGTTTTTTTACTATGTTCTTTGTATCGTCTTTTCTCTAGCAGTGCAGCTTTTACTATTCATATAAAATATTTTAAAGTGCCACCTTGTCCTTTATAAAACACATCATGAAATCAGTTCAGGGAATCTTTGTAGATGTTTCTCACCCCTCTCCCATTTGAAACTGACAATTATGAGAAGAGCAGGTGCACTTCCTTGATGAGCAAAATAGAGTTCCCATAGCTGGCCCAAGGCATTTCTTATACTCCTGTGAGTGGTCGTTGGCCTTTGTTCTTGTAGATCTAGCTAAAAAAGGGCTGTGATCAATTTCTTTTGTAAAAGGCACACTGCTTAACACCTCCAATGTTGGCATTACTCCTCGCTCTCTCCTCTTCCTCCCAGTGTACATCACTTCGCTGGCAGTGAGGTGAGCTAGATTTGCTAGCTTTGAGCGGTAAAAGAAATTACATAATCTGCATCCCTTCTTTAAATAGAAGAACAGTTTATATTTCTAAACACTGCTTAAAAATGGATTGAAGATTTTTTGTGTACTTGAAAAGGCCAACATACTACATGTTAGAAGCCACGTGAACTGTTTAAAAAGGGAATCCATAAAAATCTAAGTAACTATTACTTCTGAGAGTCATTAACTGAAATTAGAACAATCTATGTACAGTATTAAGTGATTGAGATGTGATTGTGTTACCCGTCTAGGCATAATTCAGTCAAAGAAACCTTTGTTTTCAGTGAATTAATCATTAATGTTTAATTCAATATATCATTTTTATCATGTTAAATAAATCATGGGGAATCAAGTGAGGAGGTGGTAGTGGTATTTTTTTTTTAAGTTTATACTCTTTCTCCTCTATAATAGACTTACAGGGTACAGCAATACTTTCTAGTAGCAATGTAGTTAGTGTAGTCTGCTTTACTGTGATCTTGAGTCTGAATGGCATTGTAATAGTCTAGTTGTTTAGCTGTCATGATTTTTTGGTGCTAATATATTGCATCCACAGCCCTGACCAATAACATTCAGCAGCGAAGCACAATACTGCCCTTTAAGAGAGAGCCAGAATTACATCTAAAAAGCAACGTACATTTGTTATGCCACAATTTTAGAAGTATTCTGTTGTGTTAAATTATCATTGAGAATTTGCTGTGTTGATATAAAACTACTGTCATACCTTAATTCCGCAATTTTTGGTTTTAGTGACACAGAATATTTGGTCCCTAAAACCTGTCTTATTCTAAACTGTTTTCTTATACACCTCTACCCAGATATAACACTGTCCTTGGGAGCCAAAAAATCTTACTATGTTATAGGTGAAACGGTTATATTGAAGTTGCTTTGATCTGCCAGAGCGCGCAGCCCGACCCCCCCGTAGCACTGCTTTACTGCATTATATCCGAATTCGTGTTATGTCGATTTGTGTTAAATCGGGGTAGGTGTATTTAACATTAGGCACAAAACTCTCTACGGGGGAGCAAATGATAGTTAATGATTATCATGAATTTTATCTTTTTATTATGAGCAGTCTGGACACAAAGGAGTTGATCTATGATTCTGTGATCAGCTTGATCAGGTCTTCAGGAATTATTCTCTTTACTGGAAAGTTTGTTGTTTTTTTTTGTTTTTTTTTTTCTCCCGGCAAAAACCATTTTCTTCACATTTGTATCACTTCGCTGTTTTTATGTATAGAAAAGTTACTGAAGAACTTGAACAATTTTTAAAATAAAAATATTTAAAAAATGGTAAATATTTGTATAAGTCCCAATATAGGTGAGAATCTTCACAGCAGGATGGTCCTTTGTTTCTTTTTTAACTGGCTATAAAAGCCTTTTATACATTGTTATAAATGTAGTCAAAGAATTAGGCTTTCCAAAGAATTAGGAATCTTATTGTAATGTGTGTGTCTGTTTGTTTGTTTTTTCCTGGTGTCCTGATTTTTTTTTAACATGTTAAATTATATGTACAGGAAGAAGACTTTCCGTTTTCTGTTGTGCAATAGTAAGAAAATTAAAGACGGAAAGCACATTAAGGACCAAACAGTAAAAGAACTGTTTTGCCAAAAGGCTTCAGCCAGCCATACACACACATTGCATTGAATCAGTACTCAGAACTTCAGTGCTTGCTGTTAGAATTACTTCAGCTACTTAACGGTGAACTGACAAATGTTTTGGGAGGTGGGGAGTGGAGGTTATTAACAGCAGATTATATATGCAGACTCAAGGCCCCATTATTGAAGTTCAGGGTGCTGCCTGAAGGAGTAAGGAGTACTCGCCTGTCTGTGATTTCATATGATTGGGCCTATACATGGCATTATTTTCCTCTCTTGGGATGGGGAGCAGGAGGGAAGAGACTTGACTCTTTCATCTGCAGGGGACTCCCCTTTTATTTCTAACCCCTGATGATTTTTCTTTTTAAAGCTTGTTCTTCAAGAAGAATTGCAATGGATGGCTTTTTTTTTTTGGTACTACCAAATACTGAATGTAACTGCCATAAATTTTAGGAAGAAGTCACAAACAGAATCCTCTTTACTGTAGGTAGTTTGTGGTGAGCACCAAGTATTGCATCAGATTGTTAGTTTGAAAAGGTTGATGTTCTATTAAGCCAAATTCTATCAGAAATTTGTGATTTCATTGAGATGTTTAATGCTGAATAGTTTGTAGAGGGAAATTAGTAGGCTAAGAAAGGGGAAGCAGTCCCGCTTCTCAAAGCTGCATGAAAATGAAGCATATTTGTCTAAAGTCTAGTAATTTGTGGCATACATATATATAAAGCAGTCTTAGGCTAGCTGTGTGGCAGGAGAATCTGGAGCAGCAGAAAAAACAGTGGACTGTAGGAAGGGGAAAGTACTCCTTTTATTTGGGTAACAGCTGATAGCTTGGTTGAGCCTGTACTACTTGACAATTAATTGCTGAATTACCATTGTGTGTTCTGTACCTTTAATTGTGCTTCACCTCTGTTTAAAAGCTGTGTACTGTCTCTCTTGAAACTGGTAAAGCCTTTAAAATTTTAAATTAATGAGCTTGCACAATCTTGTATACAGAAAACCCATCTTGTCTCTACTGTGATCATTAATGTATTATATCATTCTGTAAAAACTGATTAAAAAGGAGAGCAGTTTAACCGTGACTGGGTTTTGCATCTCTGCATTGTAACATTCAGGTCATGTTCTGTATATTCAGCAATGGCATTGAAGCCAGCATTGCAAGCTTATTTTATTGTAATATATACAACTTTGTTTCCATTAACTTTTGCACTTTGTTTTTCAATTCAGCACTTTTCTGAGATGTTGCATCTGTAGACTCCTCCCATCTATGCACATGTACAGGTCAAAGGATGTGGTGTGGGGAAGGGCAGAAAGGAAACAAGACCCCAGTGACAGGATAAGGAGATTTCCCTTCTAGGGCACTGATTTAATAGTGACGGTAGTTACCAAGTGGCCAGTTGGTGGCGTTTGGGGACTTGCACTGCAGTGTGATGGACAGATTTCTGCATCACTGTTTGTACAGTCCTGAGCATAGTATTGCATTTCAAGTCTCACAAAGTCCACCATCACTATTGAAGCTAATTGGCCCTGTTGCCAGTCTCAACATGGAGCAAAAGATCAACTAAGTTTGTAGTGAAGTCATTTCTAGCCCTGTGCAGGTGATGGCTCAGTACAGGACTCTCTCTAACCTGGGCAGGACACTCTGGAGGAGAAGCTCTGTCTCTCGCTGCCTGTACTGTACCTGATCAGTGGATAGAAGATTTCATTCACCATGGCTGTCAAGTCCATAGCACTAAAGTCACTTCAGTTTTTCTTCCCTTTTAAAAAAAGTCTCCTATTGAAAACTGAAGACCATAACAAATGGTTCAGATTAACATGCTGCTGCCGGAAAGATGAACAGACTATCTTAAACAGGTTAATCTACTAGTGATCTCATTTAACATTATCTGGCAGTTAAAGGGTAGACTTTGTTAGGCTCTGTCCTCCATTTAATTTGGCTAGCAGAGTGGAATAATTTGGCAACAGCTCAACAGCAAATCTTATACAGCAAGAATCCTGCACCTCTTATGGATCGAGACAGTGCTGTGGTTTGCAGCTGAAAACGTTTACATGGTTGTATTTTGGGATGGGAAAGCAATTCAATACCATCCGATGACCTCTCTCGTCTAGTGTTTGAACAGCATCTACCTTGGCTGAGTGTAAAAGTTTAGTAGTAATTGTTTTTTTTTCCCCTCAGTCCATCTGGCCTCATTCCACTTTGATGTGTTCAAAAGCAGCAATATGTAAAATTAAGCTGTCACACACAATATATATTTTTAACTGAAAAGCTTCTTTCAACATGCACAGTCACCATAGGGCTAGGAGAAAACCATCCGTGTTTCAGTCCATTACGCAGAATATTTTCCCAGCAATATAATTTAATGTCAAAAGTGAAGTCCTTAGCTTAAATGTGCTTCTGAAACAACAGTTCAGCAGGAGTTAATTTTGTTCACATTTTGTCCACTTACAGCAGCCTCAATAAGGGATCTGGTTTCATAAAGCCTTTATTAACAAAAATGAAATTCACAACACATCCTCCTGTCAGAACAGAAATGAGTAGGGAATACTTAGCACTGCACTTCTCCAGCATTTTTCATACAAGGCTCTCAAAGCATGAACTACTTCTGTCAGATAAGTGTGGTTGAGGGAACAAACACAGAAGGTGAAACGATTTGCCCATGGTCACTCTGTGACTAACAGCTGGCAATGGATGCACTCTTTGGGTGCTACCCATGCCACCGGGAGGGTGTCTCTCATCAGCGTCGGTAGTCCATCTCTGAGAGGCAGTAGCTGGGTCAACAGAAGATTTCTTCTCGTGACCTAGTGCTGACTACATTGGGGGTTAGGTCAGTATAACTCTTGTCTTTCCGGGGAGCGGACTTTTCACACCCCTGAGAACATAGCTGTACCAATTCCTAGACCAGGACAGTGGAAATGAGCATTCACAGCTTAAGGCTCTGCCTCAGCCCTACCTCACCTCCTATATCAGTGGAAAGGGTATAGTGTACATCTGCTGGGGCTATTCTGCTCCCTGAGCTTGAGCTGCTGGAAAAGCATTCACCCCCACCTCCACGCAGCTCTTCTGTTGTCACTTTTGGGACCAGTCAAGAACTTCTCTTTCCACGGTGGAGTGAAAGATGCAAGCTGTGCTGGTTTCCTCTGGCAGGCGATCTCGCTAGGGGAATAGCAGCTGGTTGGAAGATCAAGCCAGGGCCACAGTGACAGGTAAGAGAAATGGGAACTAACTCAGCAGTTTGCCCTTTGGAGAAAGGGGGTGTGGCTGCAGGTGGGTACAAAGGTGTGTTTGCTCATAGGATGGGCTCCTGGGGAGAGAGCTCGAGAGCTGCCACTGAGACTTGGCTGTAATGGGGTGAGTTGGGAGGA
Organism: Chelonoidis abingdonii; assembly: GCF_003597395.2. Taxonomy (NCBI): domain Eukaryota; kingdom Metazoa; phylum Chordata; order Testudines; family Testudinidae; genus Chelonoidis; species Chelonoidis abingdonii. Next base: position 24,530,756 of record NC_133792.1, read on the forward strand.
CTGTTTTTGAGGGAGGCACATAGCTGGAGCCCTATGTACGTCATTCCTGGGCAGGGTGAAATTAACTCTCTTGCCGCTGCCTCATTCCATCCTGTTCCAGTAAATGCTCTGCTGCCTGAAGAAGTTCTATTGCAGACAGGGCTGTGCACTCCCTGCCTCAGGGTGGTTGAGCAGGTGCAGGTCTTCGAGGGTCACGTGTACCACCTTCAAACAGGATGATGCACATAGTTACAGCCCACCGCGTGAGCAGTAGACCCATCCCCCCACAACATGGTTCTGACACACCAAAGGGTGCTCTTGTTCTGGGCCAGGTCTCCAGCTGCTATAATTCACAGCTCTGGGGGAGAGATAAGTGGGGGAGGTCCAGGGCCAGCTCCAGCTAAGGAAGCAGATACTTGGGGCGGCCAATACAAAGGGGCGGCATGTCTGGGTTTCCGGCAGGAATTCGGCAGCAGGTCCCTCAGTCCCTCTCTTCCTCTTTGAGCTGCCGCCAAAGTGCTGCCGAAGAGGAAGACAAGGAGTGAAGGAACCGCTGCTGAACAGCTTTTTTGGGGGGCGGGGCGGCAGAAAACCTAGAGCCTGCCCTGGGGATGTGTAACATCTTTTACTGCACCAACTTCTCTTAAGGAGAGAGACAAGATTTCAAGCTACCCAACTCTTCTTCAGGAAGATAAAGCCTCAGGAAGAGCTTGGTATAGGTCCAAAACGATTACACCTCCTCCACCCTGTCTCTAATATCCTGAGACCAACACAACCACACCAATGCTGCGTGGCTCCAGGAGACTGGATGAACTGCATCGCGTTACACTAGCAAGACTCTGGCCCTCTGTGCCCACAGACACTGATGGTTTACCTGGGCAGGGCAGTGGAGGAGAATCACAAAGCCCCCTTCTTACCCTGTGTAAGCACGAGCAGGGGCCCTCAGTGCTACCACAGAGCAAAGGATGGGAGCCAGGCCAGCGAGTAGCCTTGGTGCTGGGATGCTGGTCTCTTGCAGCCAGGCTCACTGTTCCCAGAATGGAGCTTTCTGCTCTGCAGCTTCAGCAGCTAGGATCAGGCCTCATGGAGCTGAACTGCCAAGAGCTGTAGCTGGCATGCCCCTCTGGAGGAGAGGGAGGCTTCTCAGAGATACTGAAAAGGCAGCTGCATTGCCTAGTTCCACTGCAAGGGAGTGGCATGCGGAGCAGCTCTTTGCTTCTGCCTGGGGCACAAGTCCCCTTACCTCGAAGAAGAGCAGAAAGAGATTCACTCTGGAGCCAAACTGGAATTCTATGGATGCCTGAGCTCTGTTGCTCAGAGAAAGCAAGGGACTAGGAGCTCACTGGTTGCTGTGGGGAGCCAAGTCCTGCCCCAAGCAGTTGATAGGCCTGGTCCTGCCTCTTGCAAGTGCAGAGCAGAGGCACGCAGACTGCCAGGCTGGCAAACCTAGAATTGCCAGGGTGTTGATTCCACTCTAAGGAGAGCTAGGCCTGGATTGTTGCAAGAAACTGCAAGACAGATTCATCCTCAGCCCGCAGTTTATTAACTTTCTGCCTCCTGCCCCAAGCACCGAAAGGTGAGATGAAGCTTTAACACTTCCCTTTCTCTGATAATTAACCCTCTCTAGTGCTGTGACCTCAGAGAGGCTGCCCGTTGCAGCAGGGAAGGGCTCTCCTGGCAATACCTTGCTGTGGTCTGGGTCAGGATAGTTGCAGACCCCTGCTGGGAAGGCAGATCTGATTAAGTTCTTCAGCTCCTTTGGGTAAATGTAAGTTGGATACTTTGTTTTCTCCAGGCCTATTCTTCCTTCCCACTTTAAGTACAAGCAGACAGGTTATACTGGACAATGCTACAAAATGGGCACAGTGTACACAACCATTTCGTCCCCAGAGCAGATGTGAAAAGGGCCCCTCACATGCCTCTTTGCCATGAGCTCTGGCACCACATGTAGGTCATGGAAATCACTGCCGCGTAAGGCTGCAGAGCGTCCTTGGGGAAGAGGTTCATGGCTCCTCTAGCACTGGGGCTGTCAGTTCAGGTCCAGGGTAAGCTGCCTTGACTTTACTGCAACCCGCCATCCGTGCCCTAGCCAGCCATGCAACTCTGCAGTGCTCTGCGGCTCCCTGAAAGTCCATTGCGCCCCACGTGTCCCACGTACTCAATGTAACAGTACAGCAGGGGGTAGGCAACCTATGGCACATGTGCCGAAGGCGGCATGTGAGCTGATTTTCAGAGGCACTCACACTGCTCGGGTCCTGGCCACCGGTCCGGGGGGCTCTGCATTTTAATTTAATTGTAAATGAAGCTTCTTAAACATTTAAAAAACCTGATTTACTTTACATACAATAATAGTTTAATTATATATTATAGACTTATAGAAAGAGACCTTCTAAAAAGGTTAAAATGGATGACTTATATTAGAGTGAATAAATTTAAGACTTGGCCCACCACTTCTGAAAGGTGCTGCCCCCTGCACTAGAGCCAGGTTTACCCATTAGCCTCCCCTTCACTCTCAAGGCCCTGCTCTTTGAGGGGAGCCTGAAGCAAAAGGCTGGGCTCCTTCCCCACCTCCTTTGCTCTCACCAGCCGCCTACGGATGAGTCTGTAAGCCTTGTGCCTCCTTCTCTTATCGCACTTCATTGCTGCTGCTTGTTCCAGGACCGGGGCCACCCAGAGGGGGATCCTGCAATAGACAGCCCATGAGAGCCCAGCACGCAGCAGAGGCTGGCACCCGGGCCTAATGCCACATCTATTGCTGGACGGAGCTTTGCTGCCCTCTTGCTTTTCCGCTGAGGACCCTCAAGCATGAACTCATCCTCCCAGATACCAGAGCAGCAGACAAGGATTCTTATAGACAGGGCCGGCTCCAGGCCCCAGCACACCAAGTGCGTGCTTGGGGTGGCATGCCGCGGGGGGCGCTCTGCCGGTTGCCGGGAGGGCGGCAGGCGGCTCCAGTGGACCTCCCGCAGGCGTCCCTGCGGAGGGTCCGCCAGTCCTGCGGCTTCGGTGGAGCATCCGCAGGCACGCCTGCGGGACATCCACTGGAGCCGCGGGACTGGCGAGCGGCAGAGCGCCCCCGCAGTGTGCTGCTGTGCCTGGGGCAGAGAAATGGCTAGAGCCGGCCCTGCTTATAGACATTTAACAGGGCAGAACACTGAGGCCTGTGACCAAGCCACAGGACTCCAGTCATCCCTGCTTTAATCCACTAGATCCCACATGCCTCCCAAAGCCAAGAATGCAGCCCAGGAGCCCTGATGCCCAGTCCTCACTGCTTGGATCCCTTAGACAACACTCCCCTCCCATCCCCAGTTCTTAGCTGGGTTATCTGGCCCCTGAACAGAGTTCCACTGGCTTCTGCTATGTGCACAGCAGATCTGGGTTTCCTCCCTAACCTGGAAACAAACCTTTACAGCCAAATAATGGGCTGATGGAGCAGTGAGAGGAGCCGAATGGCTGAGAGGAAAAATACAGGCACATTTCCTGGGTTTGTGTGTGCTTACGAGGGGGTGCATGAGAGCACAGCCCCTATGCCACTGGCATTCGCTTCAGGCACTGAGTTTTCCACAGAAGCTCCTGAATTGGTTCAGGGAAGGGTCTTCATCCCAGCATGCTCTGGAGAGCGAGGGAAGCTGGCTGGGCATGGAAAGGGCACAATGATGCCAGCCCCACCTCTGGGTGGCTGGAGGACAAGTGTCAGCAGGCTCTTGCCGGGCGGGTGTCCCCACGGCACTGAGCTACCAGCTGCCTTGCAGACCAAGGGGCCGAGCCCCACCCTGCCTGCCCACCTTGGTTCCTAGAGCCCTGGAGGAGGCAGGGGCACTTACCCATGCTGCTGGCAGAGCCGTGCCATATTCTCCATGTGAGCCGGCCTCTCCGGCCCTGTGATGCTGCAGCCTGCAGGCATGTGTGACTCCCAGTCAGAAGGCAGCATGCTGGGAAGGGGAGCTGCCGCTGACCTTTTCACCCCTCGTGTGGCCGGGCAACTGCTGGTAAGTGACTTGCACCAGCCCCGCCTCTGTCCTCCAGCTCTGCTGGCTACGCCAGGCAGCGCAGTGAGACGAGGCCTGGCCTGCCGTGCCCTGGGCCCATTCAGCCCCATGCTGCCTGGCACTGCACTGCTGCACAGCCCCTGGCCGCAGGCGAGGCGGGGACTGGAGCAGAGAGGGGCCCCTGCAGCTAAGGCCCTGCACCCACCCTGAGAGCATCGTTTGCTGGTAACGCCCGGGGAGAGGGCATTACACCTGTCTGACTGGGCGGGGGAGGGGAGATGCTGGCAGGCCGCACATGGCTGCAAGTCCAGGCCCGGCCTCTCTCGTTCCCTTTCCACGGGTGACATCTAGTGGCTGAGAGCCCCATGCACATCTCCCAAGGCCCTGCCCTCCCCCTGGGCACCTGGCAGCTCCCACTACGAACTGGTCCGCATGGGAGCATGTGCCAGAAGGGAAGCACAGTGCATCACTCCCCAGCTGCCTCCAGGGACCGTTCTAGCAGAAGCATCTGGCAAATGCATTCGTCCCACAGTCTCTGACTGCCCCCCCACCCTTCTGCAAGGCTCAAAGCTGCTAGCTGTCACCACAGGTTATTGGAGAGCGGAGAATGCAGGAACCGTGCAATGAAAACCCACCCGCTCCCCCTCCTCCTGCAGCCCACGTTTGGGGAGCGAGGTTCCAGGATGCTCTCAGCACTGTGAGGCATGCACTGCCTGACTGCAGACCACTTGCTCGTGCCCTAGGGAGAGCTGGCTGGGTGCAGGGGGCTGGCTCCCCACTCTTCTGTCCAGCTTCTGACTGTAACGAAGAGACACGCGATAGGTTCCGGAAGCTCTGACGATACTTTCCAAAGACGGCTAGGGCAGAGTTCCCCAAGGAGGCTGTTCTGTCACCAGTGGGCAAATGCCCCCATGCTTGCCATGGGAGGGGCTGCACGGGAGCCCAGCTCTCTGGCCAGATGCCACCTGACACTATGCTGGGAGCCTGGACAGAGAGCATGAGATCCTCGGTCGGGCCAGGAAGGGCTCAGGGAAGTGCCACTGTGGATGCCAGTCAGACAGCAGCGTGTGCCAGGCACCCTGCAGCCACCCTTCCTGCCTGCCCCTAGGGCGGTGGGGAGCTGGTCAGAGTTCATGCAGTGACAGCTCTACAACCTTCTCAGACACCCCAGGAGGGCTCTCCAGGCATTCAGGGAACAGGACCGTCGTTACTCCCACTTCGTTACACTTGCACTGGGCTAGCCCAGAGCCAAGCACATCCTAGACAGGGGGGCTGAGAGGGCCCGGCCTGAGGAGATCATCAGGAGATAGATGACCTGGGCATACACAACAACCCGAGGGGCCATCCCAGGACAGCTGGAGCCCCTGAGGGTGGGGCGGGGGGAGCACATGCTGGCAGCAGAAGGGACTGGGGAGACGTGGCCTGTGACAAGCTGTGAGGAGAGGCAGCTCCCCCACCGGCATGTGAATGTCGCTGTAAACAGGAGAGAACAGATGAGTGGGAGGCCAGGGGCCTGTGGTGGGCGGCATGCTGGCAGCCTATGGCCACCGCACGCTGCAGATTGGAGCCATGATGACGATAAATGGGGAGACGATTCCTTGAAAATCTGTGACTGATAAAGCCAGGCACCAGCCCAACAGATGCTGCAACCTGCAGCTGCAGAAACATTCTGGTGGAATGTGCCAGCTCCAGCTACTGCCCCAGAGAGAGGCAACATCAGCCCCCTCCCCTGGGCCTGGAGCCCCTCTCCTATGAGGGGGATCACTCATTCCCCCATCTCAGCCAAGGGGACAAGGAGGGAGAGGCAGCAGCTGTGGGGTCTAAAGCCCCAGCACTGGGTGCTGGCAGTGGCCCTACAGTTCATGGCATCCCCGGTCAGCTGCCAGGCTGTTAGTGATGGTCACTGACCTTTGTCCAGGCCTGTGCTGTCAAGAGGTTGAGTCTAGCAGCTTCTAATGGTGGGGGAGGCTGCCTGGCCTGTGGTGTCCTCCCCCTGTCTTCCCATCCCTCTGCTGTGTTGCTAGTCCCCAGGTGCAAGCAAGCCGGCCCTGATCACCCGCTGGCAGGATGGAGCCCTGAGCAAAGAGTTGAGTCTGTCGGTTGGGCCCCAGGCTGGGCATTTCCCTCGGTAAACCTTCTCTGTCCCAAGCAGCACCTGGGTCTTGGTCAGAGGAGCTAAGGAGCCCACCGGCTGGAACTGTGAGCCTGAGCCCTGCCCCCCTTGGCAAGGTAAGAAGTTGGAGTTGTGTGGAGGGGGGAAGGGTTTCCATTCCCAGCCATTTCCATTAACAAGAAACCCAACCTGTGTCTTGTGGGCGGGGGGAGCTATATTTCACTGACACCTGCCATGCTGCAAACCTCGTGGCCAGCTCCCTGGGCCCTGCTCTGCTTTGAGTGACAGTCCTGGGATCACTCGCTGAGGCCTGGAAACAGCAGGGAAAGGGAGGCACAAGTGGGATGTGGGCTGCCCATGCCCAGGGAGTATAGTTCAGGGTCTGATTGTGGTCACTGACGGCCCAGTGAGTCCCAAAGTGGAAGGTGTGTCAGGACCAAGGGGACTCCCCGGCACAGCGCAGTGCAGAGCCATTCCTGCAGAGCTACATCAGTAGCAGCTAGAGAACTGGGGCTCAGATTCCTGGGAGTAACTGATAGGTGCAAAGCACCTGCAGACCCCAGATGGTCAGTGCAAAGGGGAGGCTCAGAGTCATTAGTGCACCAAGGCCTGCGGCTTCCTCTGCTGCATTGGCACAAAGACACTGGCCTGCAGGAGTGGACTCAGCTCCTCCACATCTGCTGCCAGGGTGCTGCTGGCCGCAGAAGCTCCTTGCCCTGCACCATTTCTGACTGGAGAAGAAGCCATGCTTGGAGTGACCCTGGGCCTCTAGACATCACCTTGGGTTGCTGAGTCTCCAGCTCGCCCTCCCTTGGCTGGTGGATGACCCCACCTTGCTATTCTTCCGGCTGCACCTGCCCTTTGGTGTCATGTTGGGTGCAAACGCCTCTTTCCTCGCTAGCTGCCTGGACCAGCGACTTCTGTCCTGCATCAGACGGTGGGAGGGTGAGAGTCCGTCCCGCCTGGACACATCAGCTCAGGCAGGGTTTTCAGTCATTTCTAAAACACACATTTTACCCTGTTCGGTTCTGTTAGTTCATTAGCTGAAATGCACACTTGAAAACAACAAAGGCTGAGGTTTGAAAAGCAACATGCAATTTTTATTATCTGTATCCAGGCCCACCATTAGCTCAGTCCCTGCAGTGTTATTGACCTTGATTCTCGCTCATTTGCATCCACCATTTTTCATCCTTTGGAATATGGTGTTTGGGGACCTTTCCATCATTAAGTGGATTTACAGCAATTTCCTTATGTGTTTTCTCCAAGGGATTCTGTTATGAGAGGCACATTAAATCTCCATTAATACCTCATTATCCGACTGATAAGATTACCATGATAATGAGGCAGAAATTCTAATTGTTTCACTTCTTATTGTGCCTTTCATTAAATCATATACCTGGAAGTTAGCATCAGAGAGATTTTCAGCCTCCAGACCTCGGGAGTTGAGTGCTTTTCCTGAGAGTGCTGCATCCAGCGTGCACGAGGAATTTCATGGGACAGTCCTGGGTGAAGGCCCGGGTGGCCAGGGAATGCTGCTTATTGATGGCTCCCATAGTGCTTCATTCATTCAGAGTCCTGCGCATTGCAGGCAGGGACAAGTGCAAGGGCTGGGCTTGTCCTTCCTTGCCTCCTTTTTCCCATTGCCTGTGGTTCTGCCAGGATTACACCGCATTCAGTTCACCTGACTGTCAGACTCGGGAGGAGCTCATCTGAACGAGAGTTGAATACATCGGGTTCAAAAGCAAAGGAAGGTTAAAGAAAAAGCTGCTGGGAGGCCTTTGATTAGAAGGTTTGTGACCCCGCCTAAAGCTAGAAGGCAAGGCTGGGGAGAGGCCTTCATGTGCCTGCAGATGTCACTCCAGACCAGCTTCCATGTGGAGCCCAGCCTCATGCGCAACAGAACCTGGGTCCTCACTCGGTTAGACAGAGCCCAGTGCAGACAGCAGGTTACACGCACTGGAGCTCAAACCTGCCTGTGTTTCACTCACCAGCAGTTCAGGGCCCAGGAAACCTGCTCCCCTTTCATGGATACTCTGAGCAATGGCAGCTAAGCCTCTGAAGATTCCCTGACAACCAGCAGGAGCCGATACACCCAGAGAAGAGTCCTGGCTGCTAGGAGGGCTGAGTCTGCCTCTCCCCAGCATGTGTCTAGGAAATAGCCAGGCCCTTTGTTCTGACCATGGGGTCAGGAGCAGTTTATTCTGCAGTCGGCTGCCTCTCCTGAGGGGTGAGCAGGACATGCTGGGCCAGCTGGAGGTTTCTCCTGGGGAGGCTACTCCCTTGGATTTTTCATAGTGTATAGTTTAAATTGCGTGTGAAGCTGGTGCTGTTGGAAGAGAGACTTCCTGGCATCAAACCCGCCTGAGATCTCCCCCACAGCCCCCCATAGCTCTGCCAGTACACCTCAGGCCTGACTGCAGCAGCACGTGCTCCTGCTATTTGCGGGCCCTGCTTGGGCAGAGATGGTCAAATCTGTGGTGGTTCTGTGACTGGCAGAAATGTCCACTGAACTTGCAGCTCACCACATCCTCACCCCAGAGAGGAGCTTGGGTTTCCAGAGGGATCAGCCCAGTGCCCCATTCACTGGGTCACCCAGTCTTGTCGCTCTTAGAACCCTTGAGCCTTTTAGAGCATTAGAAAACAGACTGTTCCTGGGTTTGCACTTCAGATTCAGGAATTGCACAAAAGCAAACTGCTGGAGTCTCTTTCTCGCCTTGCTCACTAGGGCTGTCACTGCCTGGCAGCTCTGCATGCACTGGTCCACAGGCACGGAATTACCGAGGAGGCCTCATGAATGCAGCTTGTCAGGAGTCAAAGTGCTGGGGCGAGGTATGGAGTGGGCTGGATCTTTGAGGCTTTGTTCTGAAGTGCCCCTTGTTTCCCTTCCTTGGCTAAAGTTTGTGCTGTGTGGGGCTCAACAGATGCTAATATTAATCGTGGCTTTTCAGCTGGTGGAGAGAGGAGGTGGTTTGGAGATCACTATTTTTCACCCTGGCCGTGTGGAATGTTACCTGCTGGCCTAATAATGAGCTCTGTCATTAATGACTTGTTCCCTATGGCTTGTGCAGCTGCAGCGGCAGAGCGCATGCTGGGCAGTCTACTGTATCTGCCAGGCTGGGAACAGGGCTGCTTCCAGAACAGCAGCATTAAACAGGCGGTGCAAAGGAGTTGGGAGCGAATCTGCTCAGAGGTGTCGCGCTCAAGCAAGATTCCCAGAAACTCTGTCCCAGTTGAACTGCGTGGCCCCAGCCTGGAGTGCAGGCGGCCCCTTTGTCTGGGCTCTCTGGAACAGGCAATAACATGCTGCTTAATTCCTCTCCTGGGCAGAGTTAGCCCTGCGTAACCAGCAGGCCTCTCTGGCTTTCATGCAGGGCAGGCAGGGTGCAAGTGCCTCTGCTGTCCCTCAGTCCTGACCTGCAGCCTCCCTGCTATCCGAATCATAGTCCCCACTCCCCACCTCTGCCCTCCATCCTGAAGCAAACCCCGCCTTACCATCCCTGACAGGTGTTTGTCCAACCTGCTCTTAAAAATCTCCAATGATGGAGATTCCACAACTTTCCTGGGCAATTTATTCCAGTGCTTAACCACCCTGACAGGAAGTTTTTCCTAATGTCCAACCTAAACCGCCCTTGCTGCAGTTTAAACCCATTGCTGCTTCTCCTCTTCTCAGAGGTTAAGAAGAACAATTTTCTCCCTCCTCCTTGTAACAGCCTTTTACATACTTAAAACTGTGATCATGTCCCCTCACAGTCGTCTCGTCTGCAGATTAAACAAACCCAATTTTTTTCAACCTTCCCTCATAGGTCATGTTTTCTAGACCTTTAATCATTTTTGTTGCTCTTCTCTGGCCTTTCTCCAATTTGTCCACATCTTTCCTGAAATGTGGTGCCCAGAACTGGACACAATACTCCAGCTGAGGCCTAACCAGCGCAGAGTAGAGCAGAATTACTTCTCGTGTCTTGCTTACAACACTCCTGCTGATACATCCCAGGATGATGTTTGCTTTTTTTGCAACAGCGTAACACTGTTGACTCATGTTTAGCCTGTGGTCCACTATGACCCCCAGGTCCCTTTCTGCAGTGCTCCTTCCTAGGCAGCCATTTTCCATTTCGTACGTGTGCAACTGATTGTTCTTTCCTAACCGGAGTAATTTGCATTTGTCCTTATTGAATTTCATCCTATTGACTTCAGACCATTTCTCCAATGTGTCCAGATCATTTTGAATTTTAATCCTGTCCTCCAGAGCACTTGCAACCTCTCCCAGCTTGGTATTGTCTGTAAACTTTATAAGTGTACTCTCTATGCCAATATCTAAATCATAGATGAAGGTATTGTACAGAACTGGACCCAGAACGGATCCCTGTGGGACCCCACTCATTATGTCCTTCCAGCATGACTGTGAACCACTGGGAACGATTTTCCAACCAGATTTGCACTCACCTTATAGTAGCTCCAGCTAGGTTGCATTTCCCTAGTTTGTTTATGAGAAGGTCATATGAGACAGTGTCAAAAGCCTTACTAAAATCAAGATATACCATGTCTACCGCTTCCCCCCATCCACAAGGCTTGTTACCCTGTCATGGCCCCATCTGGGTTGACATGTTGCTGCTGACAGGCCAGCTTGGCTCACCTCAGTCCCTGCACATAGGGGACAAGAAAAAGCTTTTCTTAGGGTTAAAGACACTGAAGAATAAGCTCCCGGACAAGCAGTGGCAGGCCCCTGGTGCATTCTGATGCTTTTATCTCCTGCCTTCCCCATGGCTCTGAAGAAAGTTGTGTCCCTGTTTAACTATGTAACTTCCACACTCGGTCCCTTCGTTTCCCCTGGAGCCCCAGGCCTCTGGCCCTGCTCTGGTGTCCTGCTCAGGCCTCCAGCCTGGGTCACAGGGGCTTGTGGTCTTTCCCTGATGGAAGTATTTTCTGCTCCTGTGGTTCTGTCCTCCAATGCCTCCTCCTCTGGGTGGAACTTGGGTGTCTCTGACTGTGCAGTGAAACTATCCAGCTGCCCTGCATGGCTCCACCCCAGCCCCATCATTCAGCCCCGCCAGGCTTCAGGGTGCTTCAAGGTAGCTGGCCTCAGCCCAAAGTGCCCAGCTCCATGGCAGGTGAGAGGAGCAGGGCCTGACTTCTGTGCCCTACAGCAGCTGTCTGGATGGAGGGTGGGGCCCAGAGGAGGAAGCCTGGGGCTGTAGCGAGCTGCGTGGCTGAGTGGCTAAAGCCATGGCACATTAGTTGCCGTTGGAGAGAGATGCTGGCCCTGTCTGTGCTACAGCAATGCCCTCCACACGCTGCCAGGGAGGGACGTCTCTGCGGATCTTTACCTGCGAGTGGCTTTCTGGGTGCTGGGGCGGGGGAGTTCGGCTCCTCAGTGTTGGCACTTCTTGCTCCAGTAACCTCGCTTCCAAAGAGGAAGAGAAACAGAAGCTGTTCAGAGGGTGAGTACCACGAGCGTCAGACCGGGCCTGAACATGTGTGGGTGTTCGCGCACGCTGGGACTTGACCCAGCTGTTCTTTCCTAAGGATATTTAAGCACAGGGGTGTAGAGCGCGTTTGCAGCCTCCTTCAGAGCTGTTACAGCCCATCAGGTCAGTGATCCATGAACTAAAAAGTCTCTAAGCAGGAGCAATTATTGTCTGTCATGTGTCAAAGGCACCCATATTGACCCCGATAGATGGAGCCGTTATGGTCTGAGTCAATGGTCCGTGAACAGGGGAGTCCCTGGGAGTGAAGATCTCGACACACTGGGTCATAACGGCCCCGTCTATTATGTCTGCTGTATCTGTTACATATGAGCTACCAGAGAGGCGCTGGGCTCCAGGCCAGGCCTCTGCTCAGGGTCCAGCTGGGCTGGGATTGGGAGGTTAGATGACGCCAGCTCCCGCATGCTGAGCTGGTCAAGATAAAGTCACAGTGTGGGTGTAACGGGACTAGCCGTGTGGTGGGCCAGTAGAGAGGTGGCTGGCCTGCACTGCCATGGTCCTCTGTCCCTCGTCTAGGCAGAGCCATGGGGGCTTCAATCTGTGCTTCCAAATGCACTGTGTGTGATGCGGCCAGGCTCCTGGACTGAGCCTGAGGGACCTGCCCTGGTGGAATCATTCAAGGGGGGGAGAGGTAGTACCACCAAACTGCTTCAGCCACTTAGTACTGCGTTGGGGCAGACCTTGGGGAACAGACTGCAGGGAACTACCCTGGGCTGGGTCCATATAGCCAGGCCTCTCCGCTCTGTGGGTATCTCTGCACTGCACGCCACGCCCAAGTCTGTGGGACCCAGCCTGGTAGACTTGATATTTCCAGCTCTGAGCTTAGGCATCCACACTGCATTGGAAACCTGGGTTTACAAGGGCTGGACCCTGGTCTCGCAGCCATGCTAACGCATCCACACAGCACTACGCAGTCCTTCTGACTCGGGTCTGTGGCTTGATCTGCATCCACACTGCTCAACAGGCTTGGACTTGAGTCCAGCAGGACTTGGGCTCTGATGCATCAGCAGGATCCCAGGCCCTGAGTGCTGGCTGACCTAAGTCAGACTGATTTGTGTGTGGGCTGGGGCTGAAACCTGAGTCAGAGGCTGGACTTAGGGTGCAGACAGGGCTGGCTTTATGACCTGCAGGGCCCAATTGGAAGGGGGTCCCGCTCCAGGAGTCTTTGGCAGCATTTCAGTGGCGGGGGGATCTGCTCTGGGTTTTCCGCGGCACCGAAGGACCCCCCACTACCGAAATGCCGCCAAAACCCCCGGAGCGGGCCCCCCTTAGGCGCAGGCATGAGGCCCTCTTCTGCATGGGGCCTGATTCCGGGGAATCAGCTTAAAGCCGGCCATGGATGCAGAGGAGACATACCTTTATGGGTCTGATAGAAACACTTGCTTCCAATAACGGGTCAGCCTGTGCATCTTTTTGCAATGAAGTCATATTGCCCAGCCAGTTGCATCCTCCTCCTCCTCCTATAGTGCAGCCAATCAAATCCTTCCTGCTCCCAGGGCATTGAGTCAGCTTGCTGTGCTGAGTAATACCTGCAGCCCTGGTGCCCCTCCGCCGCTCTGGCCTCTCTGTTGGCTCTGGCTTTCCTTGGTTGTGCTTGCTCCTGATGTGCATGACAGATGGGATGCTCCTTGGGGCAGGACCCATCTCCATGTGGCTTGGATGAGGCATCCTGGACATTGCCAGGTGCTGGGCAGGGAGCAGCCAGGAGTGGAAGAGACGTCACATGGCTTTGGTGGTCCCTGCCAACTCTCTACCTGGCTGCAGAGACTGAGAGCCCAGCTGCAAATGGAAGTTGCACTGATTTTAAATGAAACTGGTTTAGTTAAACCAGAGCAATATTTGTGTGTGAACTCTCTCTGATGGGTTCAAATCTCGTTCTGTGGGTTTAGCCTGTACACTTACCAATGCAGGCTAGATGGCTGCGAGCCAGGGTGACCCAAGAGGAGGGTCCACACACAGAGCTGCGCAGGTTCAATTAAACCGGTACAAAGCCTCCCCTTCAGCACTCGCTGCAGTGCTGTATGTGCACCTGGCTCAAGCCCAGAACAGACCCCCACGGCCACTGCTGGCCCTGGGAACGGCACCTGGCTCAGAGATGTTTGGCAGCCAGGCACACAAGGGCCTGTCCTGCTCCTGAGGTCTCTGTAGCTTGTGCTCCCCTTGGGCCGGTCACTAGCCCGGAGAGCACAGCCCCAGCGGGAGGAGGAGTTGTGCTCACGGCATGTAGCCAGGGCCTGTTTGCATGTGCTGGAGCTGGGGGGAGGCACTGGTGTCTCTATGGCCTTGGGGGAGGGAGAGTGAAAGGGTGTGCACGTCTCTGTGTATCTGTCTGGCATGTGAGTGTTTGTGTGTGTGTGTGTCTGAGTGTCTGTACATGTGTTTGGGTGTGTGCGAGTGTGTCTGTGCATGTGAGTGTGTGTGTGTGTCTGAGTGTCTGTACATGTGTTTGTGGGTGCGAGTGTGTGTCTATGCATGTCTGTGTGTGAGCAAGTGTGTACGTGCGAGTGTGTTTGTGTGTGAGTGTGTATGTGCAAGTGTGTGTGTCTGTGTGTGAGTGTGTGCATGTCTGTGTGTGTGCGAGACAGTTGCATGTGTGTATATGCAGTCTTGCCTCCCTGACCCACACCTGGGTCTCCCTAACCAGTTTAGGATTATAGGTTGCTGGGATTTTTGTTCCAGGCAGTGTATTGGCCCCAGCCTGTATCTCTCCACCCAGCAGCAGCAGCGTTTGCTGCCTGTAGACTAGAATGACCCTTTTCAAGTGTGTGATTCCACTGGGGACCAGCAGGACCATGCCTGTTAGAAAACCAGCACATGGGCTGACCCCACGCTTGTGAGATGCTCCGTCACCTGGGTTGAAAGCCCCTGCGGAGGCTTCCTCCCTTGCGAGTCCCCCAGCAGTCAAGAGGGGGGGCTCTGTGGCTAATTCCAGCCCCTGGTGTTGGGGGCTGTGAGAAAGTCCAGGGCTTGTTCGGAGGCAGGCAGTCAGAATGCTCTCTGCTTGCCTCTAGGTACCGGAGATGCCATCGGGAGCCACGGCAGGAGTGTTGAACCTTGAACTTGTGCCCTGGCAGGCCCGTGACAGTGGAGCTGCCTGAGGTTCCTATATATTTCCATCGCGTCAGAGTAGCATTGACTCTGAGAAGGCTTGCTGGGAGTGTGGTGAGGACGATCTGCAGCTCCCTTTCCCGGTATCCTGCACTGGGTCCCATTGCATTAGTCCCCAACACCCCATGGCTGCTGATCTGGCCCAGGAGCCCTCCTGCTGCCATTCCCAAGCGGCTGTGTGGGAGGGTTGGTGGCCGTGTCTCCATTCTCCCTCACAGCATGTTCTTTGCCGGTGCTGCTATCTGATCCCAAAGCCTGCGGCTCTGAGGCTTGAGAGTTGGCTGCGTACAAAGCCATGCTCCAGCAGCATGCCAGCTTCAGGGGGCTTTCCGGCTTCTTTTCTATCTTTTGTACAGGAAAGCATATTCCTTAAAGCTCCTGGCTTCCCTCAAAGCCGCAATCGGTTGAGCTGCTGCTCCATCGCTGTGCTGGGGGCAAAGTAGCACAGCCTGACTGCTTTGGGGACCTGCTTGTTCATGCCACGGGAGACTCAGCAGCCTGGGCACCTTTCCATGTGGCTTGTTGGAAGGCACAGGTGCATTCAGGGCCTCCTCAGCTGCGTGTTGTTATCCAGCCACTGCTGTGGATTGCTGGTGATTAGAAATGTCGGGGCTTCTGGGGGAGGATCCACTGCATTGTCCCTCTTCTCGGTGTGGGTCAGGACAGCCCCATGGTCTGGGCACTGGGGCGCTGTGAGAGCTAGGTGGGCAGGAGGATACCCTGTGTCTGGCACCTGCTGACGGGAAGGAGGCAGAGGGCAGACCTTGGGAGCTATCGGTCAGTATCCATGAGTAGCTCCTCACCACCTGACCCACTGCTTTAACTGCTCCAGAGCACCAGGCGTGGGCCCCACTCGGGCCCGGTGTTCTGGCGGGAGAGCAGACAGACAATGCAGCTGGGTGCCTGGGGCGCAGGGTCCCATGTGGAAGGGTAGCAGAGTGGGTTCTGCCTGGTTGGCTGTTCTTTCCCTGTCATTGGACACCAGCCATTGCTGGGACTGACTTTTTCACGAGAGCAGGCTTTGCATCGCCCTGTTAGCACTGCCTTTGCCAGGCCAGGCGGTATGTGAGTCTGGGGAGAACCACGCCCGAGATTGAGTGACACTAGAGCGTCACAGGGCCATGGGCACCAACTTCCCCTCTGCCCAGTGGGTGCTTGACACCCCCCCCCCCCGCTCGCCATCCAAACTGGCCCCGTCCCTGCCCCGCCTCTTCCCGCCCGTGCGGCACGCTTGCCGGGGAGCTTGGCTGATGGTGGGTACAGAGCAGAGTCGACACCTATGAACAGGGCGATGCAGGGTGAGGAGAACCCCAGCCAGGCCAGGGCCTGAAACTTTCTGCACTTTGATGTGCTCTAAAGCGCCACAAGGGACCCAACTTTTCCTTATCTTCTGTAGTTCCTCCTTGGATTATAATGCTTATTATAGCCATAAGGCTGCTGAGAGGTGCTAAAAAATGTAAGATGCAAACATTAGGGCTGCAGAAAGGTATAATTTAATCTAAGCTGCCATCGTGCCTTTGCCAAGTCATTGCTGTAGATGCTGGTAAGGAGCAGAATGTAATAACACTGAGATACACACGAGCCACCATGCCCAATAATCCTTTATTGCTGAAATCAGAGGTTTTACAGCATCCCCTCTGAACTAGAACAGTGAGTTTATCACTGGCTGGCTCCGGGTACAGCATCTCCCCTAACTAAGGGGTGTGGCTGAGGCACAGTGCATGCACGCCCTGCTCCTTTGTCAATGAAAAAATGCCATTTTGTCAAAATTGCAGCTGTTCACAAAATGGGGTCAGTGTCACTCAATCTCCCCACTTGAAACAATTTTGGGAAAACATGTTTTGAAAATTGTCAAACCGTTTTGTTTCAACATTTTTTTAAATAAACAATTCTGTTTGTCTGGCTCAGCAGGAGTTTGCATTTTGAAATATAAGCTAATTAGACTGAATAAAAGGTTATAAAGAAAAAGAAAAAAGGTCAAAAATTGAAATGAAACATTTTGTTTGACCCAAACTAAAAACGTGTCAGTTTTTTGGTTCTTGAAAATTTTCAATATTTCTACATTTTTTCGCCCCGATTCAAGATGGGGAAACATTTTTCAAACTCTTGAAAATCTTCACAGGACAGAAAAATTGCTTCCTGCCCAGCTTTGCTAAAGCCACCTCTGAGCTCTGCTGCTGCCACCTCTGAGCTCTGGAGCTCTGAGCTCTGGACAGCCCCTTTGCTGTCTGCCTCCATGTCCTCTCTCACACCCTACTCCAGCTTGGTTTCAGTTGTTCCCGTTGGCCCATCCACACTAACTGTTCCCATGTTTGTTTGTCTCTAGGGTTGTGTTTGCCTTAACTGGATGCCAAGTGTGTCCTCAGGATTAGATTCAGGCTGGGCCCTGTCACTGCCTAGGCCCGTGCTAGCAAAATTCCCCCTGCACTCGCCAATCGTGGGCAGGATGCTCAGGCTGCCCCCTCAGAGAGAATGAACAGGGAAAATAGCGTGTGTGTGTAGGGGGGGTGTCTCCTCTCTCTCCCCCACCTGCTCTCTCTGACTGGGGCTGGGATTTGTGTATGCCACAGAAATTAATTTTATATGGCACTAGTGGACTTCACAAAGCTCCTCCCAAACTAATGATGAGGTTGTTTCCATAGGAACTAATGGGAAGGCTGGGGTAGATTAAAATGACAACAAGCAAACTGCTGAGATAGAGCCCCGGCTGGGCTGATCCCGGGCGTGTAGCCTTCAGTGGGGAGCTGGCCTCGAAGCTGGAGCTGCAGGCTTCCGTCGTTGCCCATCACTCTGCAGCCTGCCCCATGCCAGGGTTCTCGGGCGTATGCTGGGGCAAGGCACCCCTTGAGTGGGGGAGTGTCCCTGTGAGAGGGGCTGGCACCGTGATGGGCTTTGAGCCAGTCAGCTGGGACAGCCACTCTGCTGAGCCCCTGGGTGTCACAGTCTCAAGTGGTTTGCTGTCCTTTTGGCTGGCAGTCCATGATCGAGCCCCACTTTGTGGCCTCTGGGGTGGTGGAGAAATTGTGCTGCATCTCCGGGGCCATCATGAAAACCACAGCTGCCTAGGCAAGGTTACTCAGGTTTTTAATTCAACGAGCCCCCTTCCTGTCTGACTAAATGTCACAAGCTTCTCCCTGCTGAGCTCAAATCTCCTGGTGACTTGTGGGGTTTGTCCTTTCACGTTGCACGGCCTCCCTGTGTAATGATAGAAGGTGAATGCCCTGCAATGCTCTGCTGCATTGGGCAGCACTTTCCTGGATGTCTCTAGCCAGACACATTTTTCTCCTTTTTTGGGTTGAATCTCTTTGTTCCAGATGTACAGAAGTAAATCCAAGGACTGCTGGTCTCCTAGCACACTAGTATTTCCTCTTTAGCGGCACCCCAGAATAGCAAGACAGGCAGGAAACCAGCTGGTAATGCAACAGTGTAGTAAAAATGTGAGGCAGGAGCTGAACTCCTGCATTCTCCTGAAATGGGAGCAGAGATGGGCCAGCAGGACCTGGAACTTTGCTGCAGGGGGCAGGACGCTGCTGTCTGCAGGGATTTAACCCTGACACTTTACACAGCAGGATAAACTGGATGTGGGCACAGGAGCAGTCGTGGAGGCTGCAGGAGGTGGGTGTCTGTTGAAGCTGAACACTGGAGTGCCGCCCCTGCAGCTAGTGAGCTGGGCAGTCGCCGTCGCAGTAGGAGCCTCACTCACACCCATTGCAATGGCTAGTCCCTGCTAGACTCGCCCGGCGCTTTCCCACCTGTGCCCTGCGAGCACATTGTAGCACCTGCGCCTTGCAGGTGTGTTTGATGGCTGTAGCAAGCCTGCTTCCTCCTGCAGCACAGTCACTTAACGAAATCACGGACAGACTCATTGGGCTGGGGTTAATCAACATTCATTCATGTTTCCAAGTTTAAATGGAGCATTTGTTTAATTATGTGTAAGTAGCAATACATTCTGGCCATTATCTAAATCACTATTTTATTTCCTGGATGTGGTTTCATAATGCTGGGTTTGTGCTCCAGCCTCTGCCTCATTAACAGAGAAGAGTTAATGAATATAAAAGCGTAAAGGCTAATTACACTTTAATTTACAATCATGGTCTCATTTTGGGACCACATGAAATCTGTTTTGAAAACAATTTTAAAAAAAAGCCCAGCTCAGGCCTGGTAAATGGAAGGCTTCAGCTGCAAAGTGAGCTGTGAGCTAGCCAAGGGGGCGCGCTGCATCCCAGTCACCCTTGGCAACAGATGGTCCACAAGGATGGACACGGCCCATCTCTCCCCTCTGCCACAGGGGAGTCGCTAAGGCCTCCTGCATTTTTGCAGAGACTCCATTCCGGCCCTGTGGCTGGGGAATTGCTGCAATACGGCACAGACCTGGCCATCACACTGAACGCTACACGGTGCTGGTGACCGCCTGGGAGACTCCTCTATTCAGGTCCTTTACTGGGACCATCATTATGGTCTCTGGACCCCTGGCATCCTGCCCTGGGCTCAGCACAGCCAAGGGGGGCTGTCAGTTCTAAACAGTTTGTCCAACACAGCAAACTGGCCTCTAGTCCCGAGAGCAGCACCTAGCACTCTGCAGGCATCTGATCTCTAGCACTGCAACTTGGCGCCGTTTTGTCAGCCCCATGACAGCAGAGTGTAGGAAAATGGGACCATTCAAGGGGCCATCTCCCCTCCTCAAGTGTTTGCACCTGTCTTTGGCGAACTTCCCCATATAGATGGGAGCAGAGCTGTGGGGATCTGCTCTCCTGGCTGGTGTCTCTGAAGTACAGCACACCCGTGAGCGTATGGGAACGAGCCCCAGAAACATTCTTCCGTGGGAGGTTACAAATCAAGCGGCTGTTCAGGAGGGCAGTGACCCCCTTGGGGGTCAGACAGCGCTCAGACTGGCATGGCAGTGCTGGGAGGGGTGAATGGGAGCCTGCACAGAGCGCAGGGAGCCTACAGGTCACCTGAAGGAGACAAAGATTTATAGGGTTGCAGATGTTGAAAGCGCTGACTCAAGCACTTTGCAATATATACAATTATTGGAGCTATAATGGCATGCTTTCCAACGAATGGGGCTTATGCAGGAGTAGATACCGGTGCCCAGTTATTCTAGGTGATGGTATCTGAAATCGAAGCTCTCAGCAGAGGAGGCGATAGATAGTGGTTTCAGATCCCATTTTTGTAATGACATCTGCAGAGAGGGAATGTGTGTTTGGGGTGGGGGTGACTGTGCAGTAGAAATTTGATCATCTACAATACAGTGTTTGGAAGCCCAGATTTGCTTCCTGTGGGATGGGATATGGCAGAGTTTACAGGTCTGGCAGCAACTGTTCATGGCTGAGAGATTGTAGCAAAGGAACCAAAGGAGTTTTGTGTGTGAACTGGTGTAATCTGGATCCAGATCCAGATTTCTGTGGTCCCTTCTTCTGTACGGTCGTATGCCCCAAGGGCATTGTTCTCCAGTCTGTCCCTGTCCCCACAGGCTCGGGCCCTGGCCCAGAGCTTTGGGGTTGCTGGCGAAGTTTCGTCCCTTGTACACAGCAGGAGTCTCAGAGGAGTCAGGAGTCTTTCTCGTGGCAGGAGGTGAATGCAGTGGTAACTGTGAGTCCCATCAACGGGCTGGGTGGTTACAGGTCCCAGTTGGTTCAGCTCAGCTGCTGAATCATTGGGTAAGGGCAAAGGCAGGTGTCTAGGAGAGAAAAGCTCTTCATATGTGCATGCAGGTCTGGGCCCTTTCTACCAGGCTGTCTCCAGAGCCTTGTCCTTTCCAGCTGCAAAGCTCAAGCCTAAGGAGTCCTTGTGCCAGGACTTGGTGTCCTTCTGCCGGTGCAGGCAGATGTTGGTGGAAAGTTGGTGTCAGTGGAGAAAGTCCTTGCTGATAGGACAGTGCCATCTATCCCATACCTAGAGCGAGGCCTTTGGCACTCCGGCAGGGGTCTGATGGGGCATTTGAACTGGCGTTTGGACATGTGCCCCCTTTTCTTGGGGAACCTTTCAAGTGTGCTGCTCCATTTCCCTGCGGTGTTCCTGGGAAGCCCCGGGCTGCAAGAGGTGTGTTGTTTGGGGATGGATCCGTGGCTGTTTACACACCTGTGGTCTGGCCCCCACCGATGTGGCAGGAATAGATTGTGCGCATATATTCAGAAGGGAATAGAAACGACAATGCTCCTGCATTTTCCCCCTCGAGGGCAGCCAGAGTCACTCTTTATGGACAGCTTGTGGTGAAAGGGAAGTTGCTTCAGTTTTGGGAGGTTTCTCCAGAGCCTGTGTGCTGGGAATGGGGGAGGTGTGACCCCAGGGACAGGTAGCAATAGGCTGGGAGATTATATGGGGGGCTGATGGCAGATTGTGTGCAGGGGGACTGATGGCTTGATGAAGCGGCTGTGGGAGGGAAAGGCTGTGACCTCGAATAAAGGCCCTTCCATGGGATTTCCAGACACTTGTCCTGTATGGTGCACTCAGGAGAGATGGCTGGAGTAGGTTGTGTCCAGGTAGCACCCACCAAAAGTGCGTCTGTGTGTAACTTGGAGAGTGAAGAGCTGCAGTCCAGCGAGCCTTGGGGAACAGAGTTGGGGAGCAATCCCTGGCCCATGGGGCAAGATGGACGCTAACCTTTTATCAGTCTCTATGACTCCTCTCCCACTCAGAGTAGCGCCTCCCAAGGGCCAGGTGGCCTATCCTGATCTGTTCCCTGAAGAGTTTGGCAGGATGTTGTATTCCACGTGGCAGGAGTAAGGGCTTTCTGTGCAGCAATGGCAGCAAAGCTTCGGTTACATGCCATCTCTGCCCTGGAGGGGCACAAGGGCATGGCCCCCAAGTCCCTCTGCTCATCTACCGGCCCCTGTGCAAGAGGAGCACATTGCAGGGGATCTGTTCCCTTCTCCCTCCTGTGAGCGCTATGCAAGGTAGAAATTGGCCATTCCTCAGCAGCTAGTCCTTCTCTGATTTGGAAGCCAGTCGGCGATGCTGCGTCCAGACAGGCTGCGGCCTGGCCTGAGTGCCAGAGCCATCACCGTGCTGGGCCCTGTTCCACAGGGTCTCTCAGGGAAGCGGTACTTCCAGGAATGGTGCCTAGTGTGGTGGGTGCAAGAGGACCCCACAGTGGTGAGGGATAAACGCCTTGCTGTTTACACAGGTTGCAGGTCTAAACCAACTGATTCATCACGTCTCACTGGTGTATAACATGGGAGAATGCATGGAGCCAGAGGGCACATTCTGGCCTTTGTTGCAGAGTTGCTCCCAGCATGTGGGGGCGTGTGGGAGGGAGAGGGCAGCGGTCTGGAGAGAGAGGTGTGGCGATGGTCTATGTTGCTGACCCGTGTGACTTTATCAGGAGTTTCACAAGAGCTGCTGTTTGTATTAAAGCCCAGCACCTGCAGCTAGGTGATTATTTGCGAATCTCGTCTTTCATTTCAACCAGCAGCGAGTGTCAGGCCCTCCGGGCGGCAGAGGAAAGCTGGGAAACGTGCTCTGCTTGCCCCCTTCTGGTTCAGAGAGCAGAGGAGGGAAAACGAGCCCGACATTTATTATTTGTAAAGGACTCTCGTGTGCGGTTCCATGATTTTGGGGGCTCAGACCCAGGGTTTTGGAGCAGCTGGGGTTGGCTGTTGGACAGAGCTGTGGTTTGTTCACTAGCCAATGGGGACAGAGGAACAAGTTAAACAGCAAGAGGAACAAGCCAGGTTAAATGCTGGCATGAGACTCCAGACTGAGCTGCCGAGGGGCTGTGCAGTCCCCATCACCGACGGAGGGTCCCCGCTGAGGCTGGATCCCATCTGTGGGTAGCTCAGGGCTAATGACTCTGTACCACCCATGGCAGGACTGGGCTATGCAACTCACGAGTGGTGCCCGTCAGGGCAAAGGGCTCTTTCTGCTGGGCATTTAATTGGCATGCTGGCAAAGGGAGAGATTCAGGGCAGGGGATCCTGTTCCCAGCAAGATCAGGTAGTTTGCGTTCGTACCTATCTTCAGAAAGCTGCCATATTTCCAGTCTGCACTCAGCTGCATGTGGACTCAGGCTTGGGCCTCATTAGTTTATGCAGCTTCCCGCTATCATTTAATTCATTCCAATGACACAACCGCTGCCGAGCACAGACGCCTTCCTACAGGAGAGGGTCTGCCAGGGTTCTGGGCTGGAGGCAGGAATCCCTCGGTGCAGTGAGATTCTCAGGCCTGTGTGATCAGAGAATCTTAGACTATCAGGGCTGGAAGGGACCTCAGGAGGTATCTAATCCAAACCCCTGCTCAAAGCAGGACCAACCCCAGCTAAATCATCCCATGCCATAGGTGAGACTAGATGGTCACCAGGCTCCCTACAGCCGTAACAAAGTGCTAGTCCCTGCCAAACCAGAGCCTTCCTTCCTCATAGAAATGGCGGTTCCCTTCCACCAGTTACCATGTCACTCGCTAGCCGTTTCTCAGCTGCTGAGAACGGGCTGGGGAGCGGAGGAAAGGTCCGTTTGAGGTCGGTTAGTTTGCTGTCCTCACTCTGTATGAACGTGCGCCCACTGGAGTGGTCTGGCCCTAGATGGCACTAGTGAGCTATCTTTTAAACCTCTTTGCACATTGAATTTGATATTTGATTTATAGGTCCAGTTACTGTGTGTAACGTGGCCATAGAAAACAATAGCGTCCTATCTGTTTCTGTGCTCAGATGCCTGGGCGGTGTGTGTAATTATCCCCTGTTTATCTGCATCGTAAAAACTGCAGACAAAAGCCACCAGTTCGAAGGGTAAATTAAACAGCCACCAACTTCCAGAAGTTCCTTAACACACCAGTAACCCTCAGCTCCTTTCCAGCAAAAATAAAAGCAGAGGAAAAACTTTCCAGTCACCCAGCTGTCCAGCCAGAGAGAGCTCAGCACCAAGACACCACTGAGCACTCTGGATGTGATGAGATAGTTAATGGCAGCCGGATGTTCCTACTGTGATTTTTTTCTGTCCTGTGGGAGTGCCCGGGTCACTACTGGGCTTGGTGGTGCTAGGCACTGCATGGACACATATGAAGACAGGATCCCTGTAGCTCTGTCTGCCCTGCTTGAACATCCCAGCTGCTTTCTCCAGCAGAGCCATTTCGTTTCTTGCCCTGCGCAATAACGCTGTGGAACCCAAAGTGTGCATCATACAATCGCAGCAGCCTTGGATGGTGGTCCCATGTCCAGAGGGAATGGTAGCATTTAGCCCACGCAGTTTCGGATGGGGTGCGATCTGTTGACACTTTTTTTTTTTTGCTGGACCTGTTTCTTCCTGCCCAAAGAAGATTATGCCCACATGAATCTACATTTACACCGAATTGTCTTCACACAGCATGTTGCTCCCCAGAGGCATCTGAGCATACACACAACAAACCAGTGCAAATGGGCTCATGGCAAAATAGTCAATTCCTGACAGAACAGAAAATCAATGTTCATTGGTTCTACCCATGATTGTTCTTGGACTGGGAATGTAATTACTTCCCTTTGATCACGATGTATCCCCTCTCTCTTTACCACCTTCACTTTGCCTTTGTGGAGCGAGTGGTCTAGGCTGATGTTCTGACAGGAGAGGTGTGAGCAGGGCTGGCTGAATGGACCCAACTGGAGAGGTGCAGTTTGCATTCTGAATTCTGCCTGGTAGGATGGTGGGGGGTGGGGAGGAGGTGTCTCTTGCCTAATGGAGAGAAGATAACATGCTGATCCAACTCCCTTTGTCCCTCTCATGCCATATGCAGGCTGGTAGCAGCTCTGTGCTTTGCATTTTCCCAGGCTGCAGCTGATAAGTTGCATCCCTGCGATTCCTGGCCACTGTCTGTGCACGGAGGGACAGGACAGCCTGCCTTGCCCGCAGAGCCAGGGCACTCGCTGAAGGGCTGTCTTGAGAAGATTCTCTCCATGGGCAGCCTGGCTGTTGGGGGCAGCCGGGATTCCTGAGGCCTGGGTGATGCTGAGAGCTGCTTGGTTCGGCCTGTTTATTGAGCTGGCTGAAGAAGCCTCTACCTGAATCCCCCTTACCAGTTTGGGGGGCGAATGGCAGGCAGTGCTGACTCATCTGTCCCTTCAGGCCCTCTCCCTCTGGGACTTGCTGGGGCCGAGTCGTCTGCCTGGCATAGGGTGACTAGATGTCCCGATTTTATAGGGACTGTCCCAATATGTGGGGCTTTTTCTTATATAGGCCCTTATTACCCCCCACCCCTGTCCCGATTTTTCACACTTGCAGTCCGGTCACCCTAGCCTGGCTGGAGATTTAGAAGGTGCTTTGACAGCTTGTTCCTTCCCAGCACTGGGAGTGCGGCTCCCAGTGCTGCAAGCTAATCCTCATCAAGATGTGGAGTACGTGTAGTGCTGGGAGAGCTCTCTCCCAGTGCTGGTGCTGTGACCACACTCACACTTCAAAGTGCTGCCGCGGCAGCGCTTTGAAGTTTCGAGTGTAGCCAAGCCCTTTGGGGCACTGTTTACACTGGCGCTTTACAGCGTTGTAACTTGCAGCGCTCAGGGGTGTGTTTTTTTCACACCCCTGAGCGAGAAAGTTGCAGCGCTGTAAAGTGCCAGTGTAGCCAAGGCCTGTTTGGTTAGATTTTCTAGCACTCTCAAGCCCCCCTAACATTTTATGAGCACAATGGACCCCAACCCCCTGAGTTAGCGTGGATCTGGCTGAGGTTCAGAAACGTTCCCTCGTAATTCAGCATAAGCTGAGTTTTAGTTTGTTGACATTTAAAATATTATAACAGCTGGTCCTGCTTTAGCCCAAACAGTCCTGTCTGTGAGTGCATCAATCACAGCCAGAACTGTAACTCTTCCTGCAAACGCCAGGACCAGTACATCTTCTCCTCCCCTGCTAACTGCCCCCAGGACACTGCAGAATATTGCATGGCTCTTAGATCTGTCACCAGGCTACCTAGCACCTACTTTTAAATCAATCCTGTCCTGCTGGCTTTGACCTGGCTGATCCTCTCTCTCCAAGGGTGCTTCCTGCTCAGAACTGATACGTACAATCAGCTTCTCCGACCAACTATTGTTAACCCTTGGGCTGCTGGGTTCAGCACCCGGCTGGCTGGGAGTTCAAAGCAGCACCAGGAGGCATGTGGGAGATCTGGCAGCCTAGCAGGCGGGTGGGTACATGTTACCAGGGCAGTCAGCGGCTGTGCAGACGTGATGGTGGGTGGCAGAGAAACCCTTAGAATGGACGATGTCATTTGATTTGATTCTGCAACTCCTGGCAAGTGCAGAGTCTGCCCCCAGGGTCCTGCGCGCATCAGGATCAGCTTTGCCTCACAGGCCTGTGGTGTCAGGAACGTACAGTCCTGGAAGGGAGCTGCACAGAGAATCCTGTCTGCTGCCTTTACTCTCCGTCCATGGCCCTGCCTTTAGCTGAGAGGCTTGAAGAGCAGAGCCCTGGGGTGGCTGGGCAGGGCATTTCTTCTCAGCAGTGGCTGAGCCTGTCTGCTGCCCCTCTCCCAGCCCCTGCCGGTTCAGAGGAGGCTGAACTCCTGGTCTGGTACTGAGGGCAGCTCCGCTGACTCGGGGAGCCTGCAGGCCTAGGCCAGACCCATCCGTGTGGCAGCCAGACCAGCCATCGAGCCAGAACCAGTGACTGTGAGGAGAGTCAGTGAAGTTGGCTGCTGCTGTCACCCACCTGGCTCCAGGTGGCTGGTGGCCGGGATGGTAGCGCTGAAGTGCTGGCTGGGGTGTGCCTGGCGTGAGGGCTGCAGTGGGAGAGCAGGGTGAGTCTGGGCCGCAGGCTGCCCCTGGCCGGGTTAATCCTGCAGGGGCAGAGAGAATGTCTGTTTGCACTGGCTTTATTGTTTATTGTTCTGATTCCCTTGCAAAGGACATAAAAACCCAGCCCTCACCCCACCAGCACACAGTGAGTGAGCCGCTCGTGCTTTCTGCTGGGCTGCCTGCCTGCAGCCGGCAGCAGAAATAAATCTCCCTGAGAAAATCACTTTGCTCGCACAATTTCAATCCAGCAGGGCATAGTGGCATCACTCACTTCTTGTTTTATTTAGCTGATAATCTTTTATTGGACCAGTACAGCCTTATGGCAGCACAGCGTCATTAAAGGGCTGCCACAGGCGCTCAGAGCTAGAAACTCACCCAGATCATCCCAGCAAAGAGCTTGGCAAGGCAAACCAAGGTTTCTCCCCCCATCCCTCTTCCAGACAATGACTGATACCAAGGGAGGTAAATCTTCCTCCCAAGGCTGAGCCCAGGTAGAGCACGCGGCTTGGCAACGCGACTGCAGTGCTGGCTGAATGCAGGCAATGCGATGGCTTCTCATGCAGCTGTGTTCGTTCTTTGCACATTTCCCAATCCCGCCATGTGAAGCCAAGGCAGCTCATGGGCATGTGTTCTCTCACTCCCCTGCAGAGGAGGCCGAGGGAGAGAACTACAGCACTTCTCCCTGTTGAGCTGGCACATGCTGCTGAATCGGTTGGCAGGGGTCTGCTGGGGGCGGGGTGGAGCTTGTAGCTGTGCTGCAGCCTGCCTGCTCTCACGGCCCCCTCAGGAGCTGGTTTTAAGGACCCACAAAGCAAGGGGAGCGGCTCTCGAGGAAAGAAGAGCCGGCAGCGGCAAGCTCTGAGCAGGCCAGGACTCAGAGGCAGGTCTTTCTCTCTGGCTGTGGCTCACTTTGCCTTTTAATATTGAGCCCTGCGAGCAGGATGATGTGGGCTGTTGGCTCCTACAGAGAAGCTGCAGCCTGGTTGGTTTTGTTTCCCCCACCTGCAGAGACTTAAATGACAGGACAGGTGTATCTGAAGGTGGCTCCACGGCCATCTGTTCAGGCTGGATTTCAAACCATCAGCACTTGCCAAGCCCCGAGAGACCTAGTTCAGCACGTTCTGCAAACGTGGTTCCCCATAATGAATGTGCTGCGCCTGGGAAGGAAGACGGACTTCCTAGGGTCTGTGCTCTGACCAGCCTTC
Organism: Chelonoidis abingdonii; assembly: GCF_003597395.2. Taxonomy (NCBI): domain Eukaryota; kingdom Metazoa; phylum Chordata; order Testudines; family Testudinidae; genus Chelonoidis; species Chelonoidis abingdonii. The sequence continues at coordinate 24,558,316 of NC_133792.1, forward strand.
AGCCTGTGAAATGGTTTCTCCTTCTACCTGCACAACCTCCCCTGCATCCTTAGCATCCAAGCCAGGCTGGGCAGGTAGCAACCCCTTCCACCTGGCTCTTCCACTGACTCCCTGGGTTTGGGTACTGGTGTCAGTGGGATCTGGGGCTGCTCAGCACCTCTGGATCCCACCTCTTGGTTATTTCAAGTGTAAATTGAACAGAATACTCCCCTCCCATGGCTGCGAGGCCAGCTGGCTAATTCCTGTCAGAGCTGGGGGATGGGAAAGCCTCGGCCTAGGAGAGGCGAGACTTTAAAACTCTGTTTCTAAAATATCCCTCTCCTGCAAGTGTCAGGGTGGGCAGAGAAAGGACCCTGAGGGGAGCAGGCTTCCTCTGCCAGCTGTGGATTCTCCCTTCCTCACCTTTTTCTCCTGAGCAAACATTGAATCTGTTCTGTGTGCAGCAGCTCTGCTGGTGCCTGAGAACCTCCCTGCCTAGCAAATGAGTTGAGCTGAGGGAAGCCGGGCTCAGAGTGGTGCAGGTGACTCCTCGGGGGTCACTGTCTTGGCTATGGGATAGATGTGGAGGCAGAGGAAGTTGCACAATAGCTTGTTTTGAAGCCCAAGAATCAGGACTGTGTTGAATGGTTCCCAGGCAGGGTCACCGAGGGGGAATTGCTGAGGTCAGTCAGGAAACCGTTGCGTGGTGTCCCTGAGTGCAGAAGTGCTCGAAAAAGGAGTCTGCTCCTGGGACTTGGTGCCAGGAATGGACGTGGCTGCTGTTCTGTGTGCCTGCCTGCCTGCACAGAGGTCTGGTGACCTCCAGGAAGGAGTGTGAATATAACTAGACAAGCCCTCCTGGTTGTGTTTCTAACCCAAATCTCCTGCTCCTCAGACCTGAGTAGCCCTTTGGAATCACAATTTTCTCACCTACCTCCGGGGCTAGTCCCAGGGCACCAAGGGTGGAGGCTTCGTTTGCCCAGAGGTACAGGCAGGAGCGTTAGCAGCAGCTCTGAAAGCTCCAGCAGTTGGCTCATGTTCCTGTTTGTCTCCCTGCCTGCCTGCCTGTGGTCTCAGAATCATGCCAGGGGTTTGCCACACACTGGAACCTTTAAGACTCCCTTAGACAGTCTTGTCATCCGGCTTGTCCCCAAATGACAAGGCCGTGTCACTAATGAACACATCTAGTGGTGTGAGCACCAGCAATCGCGAATTGAAAGGGTTCACAGCTGGGTTAGACGCACTCAGCACTAACCAGGAGCTGCACAAGAGCAACTTCACCCACGACAGCAAGGGCCTGATTCTCCCTGGCATTTCCTGGGGGGAGTCGGTCACACCGTGCATGGTGGGTGTAAAAGCTCCTTTCTGCTGGGGGAGGGGGTATCTTATCCTCACTCCGCATGGCAAGCAGGGCCCTGGAGAACTGGAGTCACAGTCCCCACTGCTTGCTACAGATGATGATCCTGGGGTGTGTGCCCACAAACTCAGAATGGGCATGAGTGGGTGTCATTCCACTTCTGTGCCATCTTTGATCTCCATAGATAGAGGTTTATCTCATGTTGCATGTGCCTGGTTCCCCATGGGGTTTGGAATGTGTCTGCACTGATAGATTGTCAGTACAATTCCCTCTAAATCTTAATTGCTTTTTATTTACTGCTATATTGTTGTGCATTTTCTCACTGGTGTGGTCAGAGTCTGAGCAGTGTCTGGTTTTCTATCAGGTGTCTATCAGGTGGAGTTAGTGGTGTCACCTGAGAGCTTTAGAGATGTTTGCAGCAGTACTTTACAAAGTCATTTCAGTGCTTAACCTCCAGGCCCCAGCTACTCCTTGGCATTAAACCCAATATGGTAATGAAATTCCAAAATAACTCTCCTCAACAGCTTCAATTAAACAGCACTTTTAAAAACGGGTCCATTAAAAATTGACCTTGGTGATTTAGGCTTGGAATTTCCAAGTAGTCTGAGGGATTTAGGTGCCCAATTCTCTGAATTCAGGTGCCCAGCGCCCTTCAGATCTGCTGGAAATCCCAGCTGTATTTTAAACCCTACCAGGCTGGAGGCCTTCTACTTGGTGAAAGCTTGTCACACCCTTTGCTGTGCTCCCAGCTTCCTGAAGGAAAAGCTCAAGGGCTAGTTGTTAGGAGTAAGAGCCTAACGGCCCTGTCCCTTCCCCCCATGCTGACACACTAGATCCCACAGAAGGCTCATCAGGACTCTCAAGATGCTGAAACTGCTTTTCTGCTGCATGTTTTTGAGTGAGTTGGCAGCTGTGGTACCGTGCTCAGAAATATCCAACCTACATTTCCATAGTGCAACCTGCTCCCAGTGTCTCGGATCTCCCTGAATGCCATCCTGCCCTTGTGCACAGGGCAGAGCTGTGCTCCCTGCTGAAATCAGCCTGCACTGCACAAGGTAACCAGTCCTTCCGTTGTTCATCACAGCCTTGGTAACCATGCCGTCCCAGCTACTTCCCCCAGGCTAACCCACCCTGCCTGCTGTCCACTGCGCAGAACATTAATAATTCCTGTGCCAGCCGGGTGAGCGCAGCCCCTTCCCATTGGCTGAGGTTGTTCGTAGCAGCAGTTGAATTCATTAGAAGTACTGATGATCTCAAGCGATGCAGAATACCACCTGCATGGGCAGCCTGTCAGGCAAGAAGGGCAAGGAACATACACCAGCTGCTTTGGGAGCCTCAAGAATCTGACATATTTTTTCTCTTCTGTGGTATCTGCCCATAGCCCAGGCACATTGTCTATTAAACTGAGCACTGAGTTTACTGGAGAGGTGTCTTCTCTGTTCTTTGATGTCAGCAGCTAACACAGGCAGCCTGACGTGGCGCTATTGTCGTTTCCTTTGTGAGGTAAGAAACTTCAGCCAATTCGCCTTAGCCCTGGCACCGTGCAGAGACTGTGCCGTTCTGAACTTGCTGCAGAGGGCTGCTGGCCTGCGTGACCCTACTAAGGTCGTCTAGAGAAGAGGCCTAAAACCTTCTGCTGATGAATTGTGGACCCCAGGCTGGGGGAATGTGCAAAGTTTAGCAAGTGTAGAGCCAATGGTGCGGATGCGGCAAGAGTTAATCTGTAATCCCAAAGCACTGGGATTGTCAGTGCTGCTCCATCTTCTCCACCTGGGTCTAGGGTGACCAGATGTCCCAATTTTATAGGGGTAGTCCCGATATTTGGGGCTTTTCTTACCTATTACCCCCACACTCTTATCCCGATTTTTCACACCTGCTGTCTGGTCACCCTCCCTGGGTCAGCCCTGTAGCAGGGGCTGGCTCTGAGGGGCTTCCGCCGTGAGCATGATGGCAGAGTCCAGCTCCAGAGTTCTTTGCAGCAGGGGCCGTTCATCTTCTCTTGGCCCCTCTTGACTTGCACTGATAGGTGGATTCCCCCCAGCCCCATCCCCATGCCTCCTTCCATGCAGCCCTGGACACCTGCTACCCCTCCCTGAGCAGCTCTCACACCTCATCCCTACCCTTCTGCCACCAGGTCTTTAAGCATTGCTCCTGCTGCTCCCTTCAAACAAGTGCAAACACAATAGATCACATGAAATGAAAAACAAATACAGTCATGTGGGGACGCAGACCTTGTTCTAAGCCTCTGGCTCAGCCACACTGCTGGGTGTTGTGTTCTACCCCCACCCTTCCTCAACACCACAGGGGCTCTCGTGAGGCTGTTCTGGGAAATAACCTGGTGTTGGACTCTGCACAGCACCTACCATGCCTCTGGATCGTGCGTCATTCCAGGGTTTCTCTGCCCAGTGCTCTGGGAGGTGCAAGTGGCAGATTTCCCTGGTGCTCTCAGGTGTCTCCCTGCAGTGGCAGGAAACCTCCTGCTCTTGCCATAAAACTGCAGTTTACCTGTTAAATATCTGCAGCTCGTGTTCCCTGGATGAATTCGTGCCTGCTCCCAGTCAGAGCTGAGCTGCCCCCAGAGTGAGAGCTGCACAAGACTCCCAAACCAACACCTGGAAAGGCGAGTGCCTGTCACAGCCTTGGCCCCCAGCTCACCTGAGCAGCCAGGTCGGGCTCTTGGCAGAACTTAACCCCACCCCGAACAAATCGCTAAATCTTCTCAAGTGACTCAGCAAGCACATGGCAGCCCCCGCTCTGAACCTGCGGGCTGCAGCTCCTGCAGCTGGGCAGAGCCCCCGGACGCTCTGTGGGAGTTGCAGCTGGCTGGTCCCACCCTGGCTCATCTCCCTGGGACCAGCACTCGCCTGCGGCACTCAAAGCCTACTCTTGTAAAAGACGCTGTTTCTGTTTGACAGTGAATGCTGCAGCCTCGGTCGAGAGACCAGCAGTTCGTGGGGCATCTAGGAGAGCTCCTGGCACTGGCTTGGGGCCTTAGGAAGGGGGATGGTGAGATGGCAAAGCTTGTGCAAGGGATGTTGTGCAGGCTCCTGAATGCAGCTGTGACAATGCACAGCAGGACTCCGAGCCCCCAGAACCTCGTCTGAAGGGACTGTGGGGCTTTCAAAGGGCCATTAACAAAATAACTTGTCCTGTTATTGGGACAGCTCCGGCGGTGACGGCAGAGACATGGGGGCCTGGTGTAGACAGGCTTCTGGGGTGTTAATAACTATGTTACCCAAACGAGCCAGGAGCAAGGTGAGATGACGCCGTCACTAAAGGAGCAGAGATTGGCTTACACTGGCACTCCCCCCTCACTGCCCCAGTGCAGCTGTCCCATGGGTAATGCAGGGCTGGGAGAGCCTCAGAGATGGGCCCCTCGGTAAGCATGGGATGAGTGTAATCGAGCAGTCCCATAGCCCCCTCGCTGCTCTCAGAAGCAGAGAATGAAACATGAATCACTTCCCAGTTAACGACCTGTTGGGGAAAGCAGAAACTTTGCTTGTATTGGACACAATGTCTGACCTGAAAAAACACAGTTCAACCACTCGTGAATGTAGCGCAGGAACATGTTTGCAAATAGGATATGACAGTGTAACACACAAATGTGGTTACCAGCTGTCTGGGCTTCATGGGGCAGCGCTGCTTTAGAAGGGAATGGCCAAGCCACAGATGCCTTGGTGGGGGAGGGGGAAAGACTCGCAAGCACATGCAAAGCAATGAGACTAGGATGTGCTATGCAAGGGTGTGAAAATGCCACCCCCTCACATACCGGTGCACAGAGCCTCACAAATGTGTGCACACACAGAGACCTCCAGAGGGACCCTTCCCCCACTTCCCCCCTGTGCACATTGGTCTCCCCTTGCTCGTTTCCTTGAGGAGATGTATGATCAGCTTGTATCCTGCAAAGGAAGGGGGCTCTTGAGTCACTCTGGCAGCACATCCATGCTGGCCCCTGCACCCCATGTTTTTCACATAATAATTACACTAAAAATGTCACGTTAAAGTCTGTTACTGGATCGTCTCTCTGATATCTGCATCATACTAATACAGAACCAAACCCCGCTGTCCTCACATGGACTAAGCCCCCATTGAAATCCACTAGAGTTTTGCAGGAGTTAGGACTTTAGGATTTGGCCCAAAGCCAATTTGGGGAGAATGCACCAAATCTGGATCTTATGGGAGTTTGAAACTGACTTATCTCCAGGGACCAGATTCTGGGAGCCAGCTGCCATCTCCTCATCCTGTCTGAGGCTGTTGCATTGATGTCTCTGGGGTTATGAAGCAGGCTGTGCTTTCTTATCCAGTACAAAGCACTCAGTGTGTTCACAACTACACCGAGCAAGACAGTACTGTGCTGTGCACACAGAGTGGGGTTTCTCCCACCCAGATTCTGGGCGTAGCTACGGCCATGACACACGTTCAGTTCTTGGCCAAATGTCCCACTGAGTGTATTGGTTCCTCTTTCCCAGGGCCGGCTCCAGGCGCCAGCTAAGGAAGCAGGTGCTTGGGGCGGCCAATACAAAGGGGCAGCACGTCCGGGCCTTCGGCAGGAATTCGGCGGCAGGTCCCTCAGTCCCTCTCTTCCTCTTTGAGCTGCTGCCGAAGTGCCGCCGAAGAGGAAGAGAGGGAGTGAAGGACCCGCCGCCGAATTGCTGCCGGAGAATGGAGTGGCGCCATTGAGTTGCTGCTGAAGTGCCGCCGATTGGCGTTTCCCCCCCCCCCCTTCAACGGCGCTCCGGACCTGCCTCCCATGGGTCTCGATATTTTGTTCACGTAATCTGGTCCTCCTACCTCTGTGTGATTCAAATTCACTCCCCTCTAACCAGAGAGTCAGCCCTTTGCCACTGCAGGCCTTGCGTAGGCTTCAGTCTTTGGGACGTCTGACAGGTCGGCTGTTGTAGGCTTACGCTGCAAGTCCGATTAACTGGTTGCACAGGGATTTTGGCACTGGGCTGTTGCCACTTTGTTAGTTTAACCTCTTGTCCTTTGTCCTGTCCAGGTAGTTGGAGGCTGCACATAGAAACTCTCATTGCTTTGGGAGATGGAACATCTGTACAAGCTTGGCTGGCTCCATCTGTGGATCCAGTGCCGTAGCATGTGTGATCTGCCTTTGATCGTCTGCAGCCATGAGTAGCCTTAGAGAGCTTTCTCCGCCCCATGATGCTCTTGGAGGGAATCCCAGGCAGCAAACACTCAGTGTCTGGGATGTTTGCCTAGCAGAGGATGTCCCAGCTGGCTGGGAACAAGCCATCCTGTACAAGGAAGCTGAGCCTTGTCTTTCCCCTTTGCAGCAAGACACCTTCTGTAAATCTAAATTAGTAAGATTGCACAACTATAGACGTAGGAACGCATACTGTATCTTGTCTTTGTCGATCAATGCATTATATCATCCCATAAAACTGATTAAAAAGCAGAGCAGTTCATCTCACCGGGGTTTCGTGTCTCAACATTATAAATTTCATATTATGGTTAATGATTGTCAGTAAAGACAGAGTACATGCAAGCTGATCAGTATTGTAGTTTGTAATTAATTATTGGAGTGTCGCCGCAAAGGATGCAGGAGAGGGGGTGGCTGCTGATTAGTAATTTATTATTTTTAAAACACCAAAGGAGCAATTTGAAATTGAAAACAGTAAATTTCATTTGTTGTTTGAAGTTGACTTGTGGGGGTCCTGGGTGCAAAGCGGGACTGTCAATGTCTTCCCCAGGCTCCACGGTGTTATGCTCAGAGCAAGGGCCTGCGCCGAGCTTGAGCAGTTGCAGATCAGGATGCAGGCTGCCCAATGTGGAGTTCTTGCACCTCGTCTGATCCAGTCTGTTGGTTCCTGTGTTCTCAGGACAGTCTTGGACCCACAGCAGTAGAAAGACCTGTAAGGGTGCCGTCCCTGTGGCCACCAAAGAAGCAGAGTGCGGCAGCAAGATTGAATGGTGTGGTCTGTCTGGGCTACCCCATGGAAAGGACACGCTCCTAGGTTGCAGGCAGGGGGCGACTGTGTGGGGTGACAGTAGCAGTGGAGATCCATGCCCGGGGGAGCAGGCGCTGCAGAGGCTGCCTGGCCTGGCTTGGTTTCTCTACTCTTTGTGCTGTATTCCACCTTCACCTAAACTGGCTACCGCTCACCCTCTGTCCCTGGGGTGGCCTGCCTGGCTGGGTCTCTGCCCTCTCTTTCAAGGTGTCTGGGTCTCCCCAGCCCCTTTGCCTGGGCACCAGGTGACTTTTCTCTGGGCTGGGCAGTCATCTCTGAACACCGTGTTGCGTTTCCCTAACTGCAGCATAGGAGACCTGGCAGCAGTACACACTTGCTTGGTTCAGCAGCTGTGTGGGGGACATCTGTGGGGTCTCTGCAGAGACTTGGTTCAGGGCTTCAGGCCTCTTAGAGCGAGGGGCTGCATCAGCCCTGGAAGCCTGCATGTTCTATAGGAGAATTCACCTCATGGTTCATCTGGCTGGCAGCTGGGAAAATGCCAAGAGTTAATCCTAGGCCTCTCACATTCCCCCTCTAGAAACAGCTGATATCTGAGCATCCAAACCATGGGCTGGGAGCCAAGGGCATCAGCTGAGGTCAGCACAGCCTTGCCTGCAGCTCGCAGCCAGAACTGGAGGCAGTTGTGCTGCCCATCTTAAATGCACAGTAACACAGCCCTCAAAATGCAAGTGTGAAGGTGCTTTGACCCTCATCCTGTCACGGAGTCCCCGGGCGATGCTTTGGAACTGCTCCCCACAAAGCCAGTCAGGACTTTGGGGAGCCTCCTCTCCCTTGGAGCAGACTTGTTCAGGGCAAGAAGCTCACACGTCTTCACCTCCTGGGTCTCTCCTTGGAGCATTCAGCATCCTCTGCCCCTCCGTGGGCTTCCCACAGCGAGCCCACCCAGGCGGGGTCCTGGGGAAGCCACAGGGTTCTGCACCCCCACTTTGCAGTCAGACGTGACTCTCAGCCAGCCAGTAAAACAGAGGTTTATTCGATGACAGGAACAGGGTCTAAAACAGAGCTTGTAGATACAGCGAACCAGACCCCTCGGCCGGGTCCATTCTGGGGGGCAGTGAGCCAGACCCCTAGGTCTGCACTTCACTCCTCGTCCCCAGCCAGCTCCAGACTAACCCCCCTCCAGCCCCTCCTCTCTGCTCAGCTCCTTTCCCGGGCCAGGAGGTCACCTGATCCCTTTGTCTCCAACACTTTCAGTTGGCACCTTTGCAGAGGAGGGGCCCAGGCCATCAGTTGCTAGGAGACAGAGTGCCCGGCATTTAGGTGCACTGACCCCTTCCTCTGTAGCAATCACACACCCTTATCCCACCACCTAGATACTTAAGAACTGCATAAGGAACACTGAGGCACCAACACAGTGTTCAGAGCAAACGTTAAGAACAGTCCCAGTTGGTGCTTTGACCCTCATCCTATGTGAGTTCCCTGGCAGGAGGAGACAGGAGCTAGGCCGGTGGCTGCTGTAATGAACCCACTGTTTGCTTCTTGTGCAGAGTAATGTCCACAGCCAAATCCCTCTCGCTCTCAATATGCCCAGTTCCATAAAAACCCATCCGCTCTGCTTGCTCATCCTGCTCAGATACCTGCTAAGAGGGCAATGTTCAAGCTGGTTAATCGGAATGCGGCTGCATTACACAAGCAATATTGCAGGCAGTTAGTCCGGAATGATCGTTTGTGTTCAGAGAGTGCAAGCAAATAAAAATAACAGTAAACGGCACTTCGTTAAACTCTGACATGGAAAATGCTTCCAAAATGTGCCCTGCAGCATGAAATCTGCAGGCGGTGCTGTGAGGAGCCATTGGAGGCAGGAAGGGGTTTGGGATGGGAAATGCACCCAGCCAGGTATGGTGTCGTCCTAGCAGAACGGCTGGGCATACAGGCATTTCCCGGCTGCACGAACAAGGCTGTACAGCAAGGCTTGGCTGGCCCTGCCCTCTCCTCACTGCCCAGAGTAACAAGGCTGGTGTTGGGTAGGAGGAGCATTGGGTAGGCTAGTCCCAGGGTGTGGGTGAGAGTGAGACTTGGGATCCTCCAGCTCCCCAGCTGTACAGAAAATACACAGTGATTAGTGATCAGCCCCGTCCTTGGGGACAACGTGTCAAACTGCCTGAGAATCTTCAGTTACCTGCAAAATCCTCCTGTCCTGCAGGAGCCTGGTCCCTCGCTGCAAGTCCGGTGACTTCCATGCAGGGTGGTGGGAGCTGCCCCGAGGGAGTAGGGGGCAGATCTGGGCCAGAGGGTCACAGCCAGACTGGCCCTGGGAGGAGAGGGGGCAGCGTGAGGCCATTCATTGTGCCTCCCGTTATGAGAGACAAGCTGGGGCGTCTGCTTCAGGTGCTGGGTGTTAGTCCCAAGAGCAGAACTGGAGTGCTGCTGATCCCTGATTCCCCTGCGAGTGCCTGGCTCCCCTGAAGAGTTAGACCCTGATCATTAGCACTGAGGGAAACATCAGTGGTGTGCTGCTGGCTGAGTCTTCTCAGACCGTTCATCCCGGTACAATACTGGGCTGCCAGTGTTGGAGACCGACCCTTGTGGACACGGTGAGGGTGTGGAGCTGCAGCCTGAGAGGCGCCTGTCCATACGATGCTGGCCGTGCTGTTTGCTCTAGGATCTTGTTTGGGAACATCCCTTTTAAACAGTACGGCTCTGGCACAGGGATATTTGGGTTGTAATAAGCCATGTTGTCTATGGCACTCTTGGTACCCACTTCCCTCCTGCCCTAATACTCCAGTGAACTGGGACGTGCACTGGAACTTCCTAAGCAAGGCCAGCTCCCCCTTCCGATCCCCCGCGCTGTGATGGGGCGTGCAGCTGCTCCCTGCCATGCTGCTGCTACCTTCCAAATAATTCCTGCTCAAGCATGGAAATTCAAGGAATCCAAACATTTGCTGAGCTCTGCCATTTTTACTGTGCTGCATATAACATCGCCCTGTACCCATGTCACCCTGGTGCCAGCTTCACTGCCATCTCTGCAGCTTTTCTGAGTCGAGCTCACTTTGGTGGGGCTGCTCTGTCTCTCTGGCATTCTGTTGGCTCCCATGACCTGTTGTTTGCAAGGAAAGTTGTCCAGGATGACAATGGTCTTTTAACTCCCAACCCACTGAGATGAACAGATGTCTTCAATATCAACTACGGACATCAGCTGTTGGGTCCCTCAGGCTATATGGTGACCTGGTTGCAAATAAAGGAGTAGCAACAGCTGCTTGCAGTGCCACCGGTGACAAGAGTACAATGACTGTCTCCATGGGGAGGCCAGTACCTGCTCCGAAGTGGCAACTCAACTAAAATGAAATGACTTCATGTTTCCGTATGGACTCTGCTCTGTATTAACCGTGAGGCAGGGCTGTGATCAGCTTGTCCAGGGCAGCCCGCTGCTTCTGCATGCGCCTGAGAGCTGGGCAGAGACCTGCGTCTCCCTTTGAATGTGTCTTCTCTGTGCCCCTACACATTCCAGCGCCCTCGCTACCAAACTTCATGGCTAGCACGTGTGTAAGACAAAGCTGGTCCCAGGCTGCGCAGTTGCGTGCTGGAGCAACTTGTGAAGTATAGATCAAAGACTGGGCTATGCTGAACTAGCTGTAAAGCAACTAAATGCAGAGGCAGCCAGAGACACTCTGTGCTATGATCCAGAGTCCTGGTTCCACATCCTGTCTGTCACCGCCTTGGCCAGCAGGCTGTTAGCGGGATCCTTATATTGGTCTGTACTGACTGGTCTTGGCCCATCCAGGAGCCGCATTGCCCAGCTCTGGGGGCAGTCCTGACCAGCTCTTAGCAGCTATCACAAGGTCACCAGCAGGGAGGGGATCCAAGCTGAGGAACCCCTTTGTCATGGGAACCCCAAAAGAGGTACTGCAAGTGGAGGACTCTAGGGATGGCCAAGTGAGGTCGGGGTCCGCCCCATCTGGGACAGGGCTGAGAGCCCACAGTGGGCCCGTGTGCTGTGTCTCATAAGTGAACTCCTCCTGAAGGACACAGGTGGGTAAAGGGACCAGGTTTCCCATGGTTGGTCCTGGCTTTGTGGTGGATGGCCCAGTGTGCCAGGAACTCCCTAGGGCCACCTGAAGTAACCTACGTTTTCATTTAATCAATCCAAGCACTTGGGGTTTGCTTTTCCCAGCTGCCCAGTGCTGGTTCAGGGCCTGTGGCCGCAATGGGTAACGCTGGCTGCCTGGATCCTGTGGGCTGCTGGGAGAAGTGCTCGATGCAGCCAGGGGAGGAGCTTGGGGGAGAGGGTTTGAGAACAGCATTGCCTAGCCCAGGGGTTTTCAAACTGAGGTCGGGACCCCTCAAGGGGTCACGAGGTTATTACCGGGGTGGGTCACAAGCTGTCAGCTTCCACCTCAAACCCCACTTTGCCCCCAGCATTGATAATGGTGTTAAATATATAAAAAGTGTTTTTAATTTATAAGGGGGGGTTGCACTCAGAGGCTTGCGGTGTGAAAGGGGTCACCAGTACAAAAGTTTGAGAACCACTGCAGCAAGATGGTTCTCGTAGCTGCCTGCATTAGGGATTGAGTGAGGCTGCTGCAGCGTGGCGAGCTGGCAACAGCCCTATCACAAGGACAGCTCCAGAGAAGCAGGTTGACCCAGTCAGGGTGACCAGCCTGGCACCTGAGACCTGGTTCCGTTCCTTACTCTGTCTGTATGGCCATGGATCCATCCTCCCAGTGCCTCCCAGATGGGGATGACAGCGCTTCCTTTCCCTTCCTGATGGGGCTGTGAGGATGATGACACTAGAGACGGTGAGGTGCTGGACGCTGCTGTGATGGGTCTGTGTGAGGCTGTGTCTGCAGCATTCAGCAGGAAAAGAGGTGCTGCAAAATGTCAAGAGAGTCACCTCTGAGCGCGATGCTCGGGTGACTCTCTGGCAGGCTGGGTACTAGCTCAGGGTGTCCAACAGGCTCTTTGGTAATGCCTTGGAGCTACTGAGCCATGGAACCAGCTAGTGGGGACGTGGATGGAATCTGGGGTTTTAAATTGCTGTGTTGCACTGAAGGCCCTGATTGTGTGTGGTAGTGAGAACAGGACACTTCTCAAGAGACAAGTTATTCCCATGTCTATTGGCACATGGTCGTTTTTTATGACGGATGTGGGGAATTAAGTTGGTGCCAACACTAAATGGCACCTGTGCATATTGCACAAGTCTCCAGAAGTGAGCGTACAGTTGTCAAGATCTTTGAGAAAGTTGTGGGACTTTTGTGGAGAAGACTGTAGAGACATCAAAACTACTACACTTCTACCCCAATATAACATTGTCCTCGGGAGCCAAAAAATCTTACCGTGTTATTGGTGAAACCGCGTTATATCAAACTTGCTTTGATCCGCCAGGGTGCGCAGCCCCGCCCCCCGAGAGCGCTGCTTTACCACATTATATCCGAATTCGTGTTATATCGGGTTGTGTTATATCGGGGTAGAGGTGTGGTGGTTCTTCAGTGTGGATGGGGTGCAGTCTGTCTGAGGATGCTCAAACTCATGGTCTAGATTCCTGGCCTCCTTGTGCACAGGTCCATCAGGATTTCTTCGACAAGGTCATCAGTTCTCTGACACTCTCCCAGCAACCGCCGCAATCTTGCTTTCCTTACGTATTCTGGGACCCGGCAGTGATAGCTGAATTGTTGGACACTCTCTGGGGCTGTAGCTCGTACTCACCTGTGCACAGCCTACAGCTGAGTGTATTGTTCAGTACAAGGATGTTTATGTGCCAAACTCTAACAAGGCAAGAAGGCAGGGGAAGAATGTTCAAAGAGACAAAACAAAGCCCAGGGAATAACTAACTGGCCCTTTGGGGGTGATGTTGGTTTTGGAACATACATCAAAGGCACATTGTCCACACAAGCACGGATCGTCAGATCGTTGGGATAGGCCCGTGCTAGTGTGAAGTGATGCCTCTCTTCTGCAGTCCATGGAGCAGGGATCATTCCTGCCAGAGGGAAGCCTGACCTGTCCGCTACACAATCCTGAGCCATGTCAATACCAAGCTATTGATCAAAGTTAGCTTTAGGCACTCACAGGCCTCAGGAACAATCCTGCAAACTCTTATTCACTTCACGGGATGCTGCAGCATCAGACTCTTAGCCATGGGCATTCCCTCCACTGGGTTGGAATTCTCAGATTTCCAGCACTGTGTTGTCATCCAGATTTTCTCCAAAATAGAGCCAGGGAAAGATGGAAGATTCTTGCGGAGAAGAACAAAGAAAGTTCCATTAAAACAGAAGAATACTGGGAGCACGGAGATATAATTGGATTAGATCTTTATCTGATCTTTCTATTTGTAGAGGGAGGCGTGAGCAGTCCTGGGGCTGCAGAGAGTTAATCAGTAAGGCCAGGGGGTGCCTTCTGTTTCTCCACAGGGGGTGTCATTTTATCTAAGAGATTTAACTTTTATTGACTAATAACAATGTTTTACAGAAAGAGGACCAGGGACACAAGCCAAAGGAACGTGCCTGAGCTTCAGGAAAAGAGACCAGCTCACAGCGATATTTTTGATTTTGTTTTTTTATTTTATTGCTTAGTACTGAGATGATTTGAATCCTCCAGCAACAAAGAGACTAATAGAATCAAGCCAGAATACAAATGGTTATGTTAGGAGATAGTTTTCTTTACAGCTCTGATTGTCTGAACTTTCACAAGAGAAAATGCACCCTGAAAGCTTGATTGGAAAATAGACCCTTTGAAAAAGGGAAGTGTTTACGAAAGAGTTTGTTGTAACTGCTGTCTAACATTTCCCCTTTATCATTGATTACCCAGTCTATGTAGCTTATTTATCTGGTGGAAAACAGAAGCCCATTCATCCAGTTCCTCCCAAATCATTGAGTTTCTAATTAACTTTAGGGTTTTTATTATAATCTCTTTTACTCGAGTGCTCCTGGTTTATGCACAGAATTGTCCCACACTGGACAGTCATTCTGCTGCAGAAATAGGTAAGTGGCAGATCCTCACATGGGAGAACTGAAATAGCCATGAAACTTATTCATTGTGTATGGGTTTTTCTAGTGGTCAAAAGAAAGTCTGCAAGAGAACTCTCTGGGCACCCAGAATGCACCAGCCATTGCAGCAAGGGATGTCAACAGTGCTTTGAAGTACCTAGCAAAATAATGAAAACACAGCAGTGGTGGCTAACTTTGTCTAGCTGACTTCTTTCACCACTTTACCTCCCAGCAATCTGCCGGCTAGCCCTTTTATCCAGCGCATACAACTAATCCCTTAAAGTAGTCAAGTGCTTGCGAAATGTTGAAATTTTAATGTATGTTAAAAGGGTATTAAATTCTAAACCAAAATTTATATGGAAATATGACATTTAAATATTTTTTGCTTTCAGGAATCTGGGGGCTTAACTTTTGTAATATAGACAAATTTTATCATTTTAAAAAGAATTCGCATTGAAATATTTCTTGTATCTCCATGTTGAGTTAATGCATAAATATCTGAAAATAGCCTGAGGCAGTTATGCAGATGACACGGAAATCACATACTATAAACCAGCAACGCTCACATTGCGTGACTCTGAAGCACACGGGCAGCCTGGAGAGAAGGAAAGCACGGTTTCCTAAACTGAACGACAGCATGGTATATGGCATTCCAGTCCTGTCCGGAGCCCTGCTCCCTTCTAACATGACTGAGTACTGCTTTAATAGTCTGGGGTTTTTAAAATCCATATCCATGTGGCGGGGGTGAATGTGTTCACTGTAACCATTAGCAGAGGGTATTAAATGGCTCATACTAAAAGTGTTCAACGAAATCACGTTATAGAGTTTTAAAAGATTCATCTGATAGCAACAGCCCCCTCTTGCTATGCTGGAAGAACCCAGCAGAATGAAAGCAGCTGTAGAATTGCAAACACATGGGAGTGCGACGCTTGATTGTTTTAGGTTTCTTGTTTCCTGGAGGTATTATTTCAGGCATTCTGGGTGCTTAGGGGGAGCTGTTTATTGCAGCCTGTAAACTCTGGAGGCCCAAATGGAAGCTTAACCTCTCAGATGCTGGAATCCTCTTGCGCAGTTGCCAAAGGAATTCTTGGGAGGACCTGCATGTACAATCATAGATTTTTAAGGCCAGAGGAAGACCATTACGATCCTCTAGTCTGACCTCCAGCCTATCCCAGGCCAGGAAATTTCTTCCAGTGATTCCTGAATCCAGCCCAGAGCTTGTGCCTTTAGATAATATAATCTGAAGACTTTGAAAACAGAACTATCAACATAACAGAAACAGCCATTCAGAGTTTAAAGTAACTAAATCCTCTCTCTGGGAGAAATGCCATGAAATTAGAAATGGAGCAAGGACCCAGAAAGTTTGGAAGGCGCTGAGCATCTATTCATCTGAGGCCCTGTCACAGTTGACCTCCTAATGAAATGTCTGCTCCTGAAAAGCATTTAGTCATTGTAGACTAAGTTCTGGGCAGTGATACACTGTAGCCAACTGAAGTATGAGGGGTAGCCGTGTTAGTCTGAATCTGTAAAAGCAGCAGAGAATCCTGTGGCACCTTATAGACTAACAGACGTTTTGGATCATGAGCTTTCGTGGGTGAATACCCACTTCGTCAGATGAATTTCAGCTGGTTTCTGGTCACATTGAAAGAGCCCACATTCCTGCCAGCTTGGAAGCATAACTATTCTTTGTAAGAAAACGCCAAACAAGAGGAACATTCCAAAAAGAGCCAGTAACCGGACACCCGAGCAGGAGATACCAGAAAGGCTGTGGAGTGCATGGTATACACATCCCTGCTGAGGGTCTGCAGCGTGCGGGTGAAGATTCAGTCTAAAATGACAAGGAAGGGCGCCTCAGGCCCATGTGGGTGCTGGGGGCCTCTCACACAAGTGTGACGCAGTGTAAGCCTTCTCCACCACCGTGCAGATTCCCTGAGGGACTCCTTCCAGAGAAGGACGTGTCCCATTTGGCATAATGCTGACCTGACCTGGGCTAGGTCTAGAGGCTCCTCTAAAGGCTTGCTGTGAATGCTCCATCGCAATGTTCTCTTTAACTCAACTAATCTCTTCCCCAAGCCAGACAATGAGGGCTGAGTCTGAAAGTTGTGACTGGCTGTGGTCTCTGGCCCATGTTCCATCTCAGAGTTTTACACTGATGCTGTCAGATCAGGGATCCCAGAGCTACAGGGAGATTCTGACTTGACTGAGGATACCTTCTTCAAGGGGGGATGGGTCTGTAGCTGCCTTCCAGCCAGCTCACCATGCACACTGGTTCTTTGCCAGGCTGGTAGAACTAGGGGAGCTTGTCTGTGGTTTATACTATTCCAGTGGGTCAGAGACTTAAGCTCCCTCTGCAGGATCACGGCAACATTTGATTTCCCCATCATTGCCTCCGGGCATCTACCCCTCAAACCCTCTGCTCTAGAAGCCGGGAAACATCCCAGTTTTCAGTTGCCAGTGTATGGCCCAGTCTTGAAATCTCTCCAGACTTTTTGCTCGGTCCTTCCTCAGGGCAAAGGCCCATTGGTGCAGCAGAGATTCAGGAGCCCTAAACCCAGGCACTAGGTCATGCAGTGTGAGCACCCTGGCTTATGTGAGGCTTTCAGCCCAAGGGGTCATGTGAGGTGGGCTGTTAGTGGCACTTCCACACCGGTCCTGGTGCTCTGTGGAATAGTGTCCTATGTGTCTATATCTGGGGGGCGGGAGAGGGATAGGCCAAGAATCTGCACCCTGAAGAGCTGTGTTGGGAGACTGCGTTGTCTGTCCTCCTTGCTGGCTCTTCCAATTGCTCCTTCTTCCCCCCTCTGGCAGTACTTTATAAACCTACCTGCAGAAATGCCTCCATTTTATCCTGCACAGCAAGGTTGTGTGGGATTCCCAAGCAAACCAAAGGCAGGTGGGTGCTGAGGGCAGGAGATCACTTAATCTAGCTGTTGCATAATATGGAGGCTCCAACAGGTGCCAGTGCAAGGCTCATAGGAGATAAATTTGAGACATGGTGGGAAGAAATCCTACCGTGGCACCGTAGTGTCGTGCTAAACGGGAGCCAGCTAAACAAGGTCTGAGATGGCGAGAGGGAGCGACTCAGCTAGATCCGCTAATGGGCCTCTTCGCGTTCTTTCAGCACGGAGAGAATTAATACACACCACATGATAAATTGCAGCTAATCATCAGCTGTGTAAAAACAAATTTTATAGCAGCTCCTCTTTGTAAGTAGCCCTCTGGGGCATTCAGGATATGAGCATAAAGCTGGTAAATAGCAAAAGGAGGTCAAGTCCTGCGCTGAGCTCCAACTCTTCGAACAACTGAGGCTCAGAGTCAGGTTAGAGTGTTGTAACTCAAGAGCAGGTAGGCTCCATTTCCAGCCTGTTTAGGGTGAGCGAAAGAGTTCAGTACTAACCCCTCATTCTCCAAACCAGAGGCTGATGGGGAAATCTGCCACTCAGGGGTCCTGGCTGCCTTAAAATGCCAGGGGATTAATGTACAGAGACTGCAAAGGGAGCACTGTGCAAATTCTCGCCTCTTTGGTTTGTTTTTACTGTAAGTAAATGACCATTCTGAATGCAGATGCCGCCTCTGAGCAGCATGGGCCCAGAGCAAGCAAGTGCACATCTGCTGGTTTACTTCCCGTGGCCTCAAGATGGCAAGCGAGGTATGTAAAGCAAGCCTGGCTCGGATCTGTTTGCAGAACAAAGACACATTAGCTCATCACCTCTGGGCTTGAACATACTCTCTAGCCCAAAGAAACCAAGGCTTGCAGGAGCCCTTTCAAAAACTTTAATTATTGGGGCATAAGCCTGACTCAAACAGCATGTTTATTTTTCAAACACAGTAGAAGGAACTCCAGGTTCAGAAAGAAAAGATGCTATTTCATTATCGAATTCAGGCTTATTTCATTTTTCATCACCATAGGACATTTAAATATTGCTTCCTTCAAGCAATGGAGTCAGACTGACATTCCCAAGAACACACTCGTTCAGATACCTTGGCAAAATGACAGGCAATGGTGCTTTTTAAATGTAGATCCTTGGAAATTCCACATCTTGCTACTCTAGACAACCACTGTTGCTGCTTGGCAGGAAAATTGTGCAACATTGGTAACCAAATGACATGATTGTCCACATGATATTAATTCATAAATGGGCTACATTAATACAATAAATACCAAGACTATTAGAAACTGTCTAGCATTGTCTATTATAAAATTGACTCCAAACTACTGGGGCGACTCTAAGCAGCACCCAATCCATTTTTTCTGCTTCTACCACAATTTGTACTGTTACAATACTGAATTTAAACCCATCCCTGTGTATACATCATCTCCAATGTGCCGATTCTAAATTACACTGCATATTAGAGGTGAGTTATTAGCTCCATAAATATCTCCTTACATAGCTAGTCTCTGAAAGGGCTTGCAGGCTTACAAACAAATTCCCAGGCAGGCTAGCATGGGGATTGCTTGCTCTGGCTCTTTAACTCTGAAGTTTGGCTCATCCTGTTATGATCTTTAGGGGGAAGATAAAAACAACTTATCCATCTGACAGAAGAAGGGACTAAGTGCTGGTGGTTCAATTTCTTTCCCTTTTCTTTGCTGTCAGGGAGGCAAGCTGCTCTTTCTCTCTGCTGAGGAATGTCACAATAACACTGGCAGAACCTCAGGATTAATTAGACCAAATGGAGAAGCCATAGCTGAATGGCGGGAAGTAGTGCTGTGAGCTCCAGAGCTGTCTGGCAGCCACACTGGGAGTGGCCAGCAAACGGCGAACTTGACAATGACTTATGAAAATAGCTGAGTACTACACACAGCCAGCCTGAGTGCTTTGGGGGCACAAATAGGTTTGAGATGCAAACAAACTTGGAGCGCCCTGTCCTTCTCTACCACCGATATGCTTTCCTGTAAACACTACAGTTTAGAGAATTTCCCTGCTCTTGTGTCATATGTCACACGGGAGCATGTCACATCAGGTTGCGTCAGTCACGAAGCTCAGGGACGTGACAAGACTGATGTTATGTGTCATAACACGACGTGTCTGCAGAGACATTTAAAAAAAAATGTAATTGTCTCCCAAGTGCTGTTCTCAGCACTGCAAGGGAGTGGGTAGGGAGGCCATGACTCAGGCCTGCTGACAATGCACAAGAGGCCTGGGGTGAGGGCCAAGGAGTTGTCTGCTCCCCAAAATGTTAGGGTTAATTGGTAGCCTGCATCCCTTCTGGGAAAACTGGTTGTTCCCTTCCCACTACCAAATTGAATCAGCAGTAGGAGGTGCTTTTAGCATGTTCGCCCTAGCATGCTATGGTTCTGATTCAGCAGCCTGTCCCTCTCAAGCAAAGCTCTTAAGCGAAAAGTGATTCACTTTAAGCTTATGCTTCCATGCCGCGCTGAATCAGGGCCTATGTTAGGTACAAACCCACCAAGTAGAGACTGGCTGTTTAGTTCCAGCTGATTAAAGGTGAGCTGCAAAGGACTAATTTAAACCAGACCTTGTGCTTTTTCTTGAATCTTTATGGTCCCTAAGGAATTTTTTTCTTATATTTAAATTAGAAATTCAGGTTGCTTTGTCTGACTCTCTAATGCTCTATGGGGCCCTGGAGAACTAGTCTCAGGATTTATAACCTTACTGGGCCAGTGAAGTGAAACCTGGTTCAGAGATCTGCATGGGAAAATCGTTCCTGGCCTGTGAACATTTTGGAGATTTCAAAATTTTTCCTGTTATGCATGAGGCTGAAACTGCGACCTTTGACCATTTCTCAGGACAAGGTGTCTCTTTCTGGAAACCTCCCAGCTTTCTCTGCTGGTTAACTGAGGAGGAAAGGCATCACATTCAGATTGTTTTAAAACACTCAGAAACATACCAGTGCACACAGAGGAAAAGTGCTTTGGTAAGGGACCAGCTGTTTTGCCTTCCAACTCAGGGCTTGGAAAGGTCCCCACAGGTGCTCTGACTCAGCTGTGTGGGACTCCATCCAGAGAGAAGCCTTGGTGTTCCTGATATTTCTAAGGGAAAAAAACAAGCCACAATCGCTCTTTTAAAGAGAGAAGGAGGAGAAGAAACCTTCCCAGCCTGTAAAGATGTAGAAAAAGCTCGTTCCTTCCAGTGCCCCCTTCCCATAACAGAGTCTCGGTTCTGGGCTCAGCCCAGGGTGGGGCTGTCATCCAGCTAGACAGAATAAGGCCAGTACTGCCAAAACTGCTCCTGGATTAGGCTGCCCAATTGGAACCAGCGTGGGCCTGATTTCTGGCAGCGCTCAGCACCCACCATTTAAACTGAAGTCATTAGGAGAGGTGGGTCCTAAGCTGTGCTGGAAAACAGGCCCCACGTGCCTCTGGTTGGGCAGGCAAGGTTGCCAAGCGAGTGAGCGCTGTTGGAAACACCTCCAGCGGCTTGCAGCAGCCTTCCCTGGGAGAAGGGTGAGATGTGTGGCTAATGCTGGCTTAACATTAATTTCTGCAGGCCCTGACCTATAGGTATTCAACAAGCCCAAAGCCAGCTGGCGGCTCAGTGACCCTTCTGGTGCCAGCACCTCAGCCATTCTGAGACCAGGCACCAGACACAAGTGACCAGAGCAAAGCCAACTCTTCCAGCACACACAGCCGCAAGGGAAGCCACAAATGATAACATCCATATTAATGAGCCCCAGACGAGCCCGGCAGGTTCAGCCTCTGGCGCTGCACACAAAGGCTCAGAAACCTGAAATGAGTTGCTGTTTCTGTGCATTCCCTCTGAGCAGCATGTGGATCTCACGCAGTTTACCTCCAACATTGTGTTCCTGGCTCCTGCAGAAATCGGCCATAGGTGCCTGAGCTGGGAGCCTTCTCCAGAACTTTGATCTCGAGATGTGGGCATGAACCTGGGCCAGGATGAAACTTCCCAGTGAAGTGCGAGTGAGAGGCGTGCCTGGTTTAGTCTGTATTACACCAAAGTTGATGTTCAGGACCAGCTCCAGTGAACTGCCGGGACCTGATTATAAGCCTAGCACTTAAAATTCATTTGGGTCCTGCAGGTGTCAGTGAGGTTACTCTTAGTTCCATTTCCTCTGTAACAAGCGCTGTGATTTCTATTAATAGGTGACTCAAGGCGAGGGTGGCTTCCACTTCATGGGACAAAAATAAGCATTGCGAGAGGTCTGACAGCCGATGTTCCTGAGCCAGCGCCAGACTAAAGTCCTGGAATGCAGCAGCCCCATTTCCTAGCGAGCCATTTGCTCTTGGTTTTAGCTCTTGCGGTCAGGCTCTTCATTCTGTGCCGCACGCAATTGTCTGTCTGGAAACCTCAGAGCATCTTCTACAAAACAAACTCTTCTTGGCATCCGCCTTGAGACTCCCCTCTTTGAGGAGTCAGGCCACCCCACGCGGATGCTTGACCTGTTTCCTTGTTGTTAAGTCTTTGAACTGTGGTCACAGCACTTTCATAATTCCCCTGCTTGGCTCTCTTCCCTCTTTCTTAGGAGCCTACAAGCTGGAACCTGTTTACCTCAGACCAGACCAGTGAGCCATCTATTAGAGGATCCACTCCCTGACAGTGGCCAGTTCTAGATGCTTTTCTGGAAGACACAAGCTCCCCAGGGTGGAGGCTTCGGTAATAGCATGGCCATGGGGAAGGTTCTTTCCAACTGCAGGGCTGGTCCGATGCCCCAAGCATAAAGGCTACTGATGATCCATGGTTAATTCCATCCTTGCTGCTGAGGCTGTGCAGAGCTGTATAAACATCTCATGATTTTTGTCTGAATCCAGCTTTGTTGGTCTTTACAGCTGCCTCACAAGCAGATTTTTAAGTGCACCCTGTATTGCAGGGCCAGGGCGTTTCCTTCAGCGTCCCTGGAGGAGCAAAGGAAAGAAGCTGTGTGAGGTGCCCCTATTGCTAATTAAAGTATGGGGCAGAGAAACTCTCTCAGGTCTGCCTGGCTTGACATTAAGCCCTAAATTTGCTATAAAAGCAAATGGATATGCACACCCACATCCATCAGGCTTTTAGTTCCGCAACAAGTGAATCCATCAAAGCCCAGCACCTAATTTAATAGCAATAATGAAAGGTGTGCGTCACTATTAATTTAAGCACTCCAACATTAGCCTTGCACTCAGAAACCAGCAAGGCAAAGCTATTTACAAATGAATGTACCAGGGCAATCAATTGAAAGTCCGGATTTGACCCATGGTGGCTGCTTTTTTCACTTATACATAGATATATTTCTGTGGATGCATTTATTCTCCTCTCTTTAGAGAGGCCTCCCTAATTAAGTTGAAGTGGCAGTGAAAGCGCGGCAGTAAGTGTGGAAAGAAGCTGCTAAAAACATATTTAATTCATTATAAATAATCTTTGATACCATAAGGTTGGATAAAGGTTTACAGTATCAGAACAGGCCGCCAAGGAAGGCCAAGGAGATTGCTCGTAAGCAATGAAAGCATTTACATCAAACAATTTAACCTCTGGATAGCGGGGTTAAAAAGGAACGAGGCTGGTGTATGAAACTGTCCGCTCCTGCTGCAGTGTCGCTTGGGAGCCACAGCGCCTGCCTTTCCCGCACGGCCTGTAGCTATGGCCCTGCAGAAGGAAGGGCCCGGGGGAGGCCAGGGGCCTGGTCCTCGTGGTGTCAGAAGGATTTAGGGGCCTCGCCTTTGGGTGGCACTCTGCGGGGGGGGGGGGGGGGGGGGGGGGGGGGGGGGGGGGGGGGGGGGGGGGGGGGGGGGGGGGGGGGGGGGTGTCACACTGAAGTGAATTTCCAAACATCTGGAACAGCTCTTGCTCCATCCTGCTGGGCCTTGTCAGGTGGCTAAACAATACCGCAGGGCGAGGAACCAAGTCTGCAGACCCTGAGGGGCAGCACAGCGGAGGGAGTTTAACTCGGGGTAACCGACTGGAATTGAAGGAGGGGGAAATCCAGGCTACGGCTGGGGACAGACTCAGCTCACTGGGAAAAGGACACCATTCTGAACTAGAGGGACTGCTAGAAAAACCGGCTGTGGTGGGCACCTCTGACCCATGCCAGCCAGCACACCTCACTGGGGGCTTGGCATTGCATGGCCTATCCACAGGGCACACAGTTTGGCACAGGACTTTAGTGTACGTTGAGTGTTACGTGTCCCTGCAGCATCCCTTGGCTGTGCCCTTGTGTGTGTGTCGGGGGGGGACGGGACGGGGAGGCTTGCACAGCATGGGTGCTACTGACGGGTAAATGAGCTAACACTGACTGACCCAGCCCCCTGGGTTTGCATGAACCCCGAGTCCAGGGAGAGCAGAGGACTCTCCTAGCTCTTAGTTCAAGTGCTGCTCATCTGTTACTAGGCAAACTCCAAGCCCTGAAAAGCCCCAGACGAGCTAAGACAGGCTTTGTTTGAAGCTGTGCTCTGCCCTGAGGGGCGCTCAGTGGCCGTGTTGTACCTCCATAGCCCCCAGTGGCTGCACTGTGCCAAAGGAGACACAGGCAGGTGTTGGGTTTTACAACTCAGCATGTCAGTTGGTGTCTGAAGCGCTGAGTGCGCATGATGCTCCCTGCTAGGGCCAGTAAGCCCCGAGTGTGGGGCTGCTGCGGGGTCCCGGGACTGGCTGAGAGAAGCTAACGTACAAGGTGTGGGTGTTGGAGACACTTAGTGAAACGTGCACCTGGCCCATTTGTGCACCCGGGGTGTGGAGCTCCTGTGTCAGCGTGTGCGACATGTGGCCCAGGGATGATAAAGTATGTGAAAAGGAAGGTGTGTGTCACTCACATTAAAGGAGTTTAATGTGCTTGGAGTCATGTTATTGTACCCCTGTAGAATATATTATCTGTCATGCTGCCTTTGCAGGCTGTCTCCTCACAGAAAGGCTGGAGTGTTCCAGGAAATCATTACCCGATGCTAATGATAGCATCAAAATTGGCCTGCGCTGTGCGAGGAGCTGCTGGGGAGCCTTGGAGGAGGAGCGCTATTGTCTTTGGCATCATATTGCAGTGTCTCTCTTTCCCTCAAGCCCCCACGAAGGCTGGGAGCCAGCAGGGAAGGGGGACATTTTCCCCTTCTCTCCGGGGCCTCCTTTAGTCCGGGGAGCTCAAAGCATATTGCAGACTGGAATTCCGGGGCCTGAATGACTTTTGTGAGCGAGGGCCATGTTATTATCGGCACTTTACAGATGGGGCACCTGAGGCAGAGGGGTTGAATGACTTGCCTAAGTGCATCAGTAGCAGAGATGGGATTGGGATGGGGATTGGGATTGGGATCCTGGCATCCTGTTTCCCTGCGCTGTGAGCATAGTTTGATACTAATGCTTACTCTCCCTGTTACACCTTTACCCAGGTAGCCTGGCACGCAGGCAGCACCAAACAGCTAATGTGTCCTGCCCAATGAGTGTGGTTCTGCTGCTGCAGGATCCGGCCCCCAAGGCACAGCCTGTCACAGCCTGGATGCTCCCTGGAGTAGGAGGTCGAGGAGTTGGCACAGATAATGGGACCTTGGTCCCATGGCCTCCTATGAGCTTTTCCTGTAGCGTACTGAGCTTGTGGCTAGTTTGCCTTTTGCTTGGTTCTTCCCCTTCCCCCAATGCCCAGGCAGCTTGCCAGGGTGAATGGTTCTGCAGAGGTGTCTCCATCTCAGTGTTATGGAGGTGTCAGGCGCTTCCTGGCCCAGATGTAAAGCAGGACAGAGTTCATGACTGCTGAGTTCACCAGTGGCAGGTGACAAGCGCTTCGTGAGTGCTGAGAGCTGGGAAAGTGCAGGGTGCTGGCAGCGTGGTGGTGGCATGATGTGGTCCATGGTCCCAGGAGACCCTTCTGCCCAGCCTAAGCTGTGTGCTTGGGGGCTTGTGCTGGCTTCTTGCCAAGCTGTTCTGGGGTCTGGGAATGCTGAACATTAGACCAGCCGCTCTAACAGCCAGGCTCCCGCTGGGTTTTGGGGGCTGGTTCCTGGATTCGTTCTCCTGCAGCCAGCCGGGAAGCTGAGCTACTTGGACCTATGTTCCATGATCCCATTGGTCCATCACTTGGGTTTGTGTCATCCTGTGACCCAGGTGCCTCTTGCCCTGAGCCCTGTGCCCTTGTGTCAGTGCAGAGCGGGTGCCTGGTGCTCCAATATTAACGTTTGGCCCCAGGTAAAAGCGAAGCCCAAGGTGCAAGGTCAGCTGCCATGTTTCATGGTCAAAGACAAAGCTGCAAAACCACTTGTGACTCCAACAATGAGCCCGGCGAAGCAGTCGCTGGCTTCTGTTATTGGGATTCTAGACTCATTAGTTCCTCCAACTCTTACACAGCAACTCTGCACCGGCTCAGCACTGCAGCATCTGCCGTGGGGCATTTACAACCCATATGGACTCAACATCATCTCGCCTCGACAACCAAGCTCAGGATCTATTCGAGGTGGATCTTCTGTGTATTGGGACACTGCTACTCAGGGGGCAAAGCTGGAGGCTTTCCACACAAAATGCCAATGTCGTCTATTGGGCATAAAGCAGAACAATGTCATTGGTAACGCAGATGTTGCCGCTCACTCCTGTCTATGGACTACTGGGCCCTTGTCCACCTCCAGCATCTTGCGCTTTTCGGACATGGCACGAGAATGCCACAAGACGATACAAGCCACCTGGCAAATGGCATTGGCTGGAACAGCTGGGATAAAATTCCACCAACCAAGGAGTGGAGGCGGCCCAGAGGCAGATCCCCATCACCTGGATGCATCACGTCTGTTCCGCCATTGGTCTATCGTCCCCTCAAGCCCTGTGGCCGCACAGGACCAGCCCAAACGGCGAACGAGCGCTAGAGCTGACCGTTTGGCTAAGCACTGACGGCGGCAGCGGCGCGGGTCAGTGGTGGGCGTGTGGCAGGCGACAGTGCTCTCGTTCTGACTCCGCTGAGGTGGGAGCGCTGCTCTAGGACATGACAAACTGCAGATGGCCGGGAGGCTGAGTGCCAGTGCTGAGCAATACCTGCCATCCGAATCTGGGTGGGACAGCGCTGGTGACGCCCGGTGACAGCTGCCAGGGCACAGGAAGCTCTTCGGGAGCATTTGGTTCCTACGAGCTGGCAGTTGAGGACTGGGCAAACCTGAGTCAAACTGAAGAGCTGCCTCTTCAATTCTGTAGCATTTGTCCAGCCGCAAATAGCAGGCGGTGCTTTGGGGCGGCAGTGCTGGCGCTGGTTCTCCAGCACAGTCAGTGGGGGCTGGCAAGGGATGAGGGAGCACGCCCCAGGCCAGGGTCCTGGGGGTGTTTCTGTCCAATCTGGGGGGCCTTTGTCTGGGGGTGAACATTAAGACTGGGTGATTTTCTCTCAGTCCCTCATCTGCTATGGGGGTGAGATTAAGCTGAGGGGCCCAGAGTGCCCCCCCCCGATTTCAGGCCTCCACATTTTCATTTCTGGGGCCATGGAGCATGTTGCTGGACTCTCTTTTCAAGCTGGGTCCTGTGCACCAGGCCGGTGCCCTCCAGGCTGCACTGATCTCAGGTGGAAACCAAGGGACAGACAGCGTCATGGGGTCTCCTTGTTACTGCGCAGATAGTTTGAGACCCTGGGGCGTACTAGGGAGGCAAAGTGTAGTTAGCGCCTCTCCCCCTGCGTTCTGGGGGTCCCTCCCCTTCTTTCAGGGGGTGTAGCCTGGGAGATCAGAGGAGTCATCCCAGCCCTCTCCAGTTCAGGATTTGCTCTCCCTGCTGAGCTGCCATCCAGCCCTTGGCACTTGGTTGCTCTTTGCAGCGTGCTGCGTAAGCAGCTGGTCTGGTGCTCTCCTCAGAAAGAATTCCAGGCCTGCTTTGGACCAGGGACAAGAATGGTCTTCAACAAGCAAGCTGATGGGAGGCCTGGTTCCAGGAGTCACTCCACTAGGGCCAGCCTAATGGCTGGCCACGGAGCCGGCAGCTGAAGCAGCCAGTGGGGCTATGGATTTCTGATTCGCTGAGCTCACAGGGACGACTCCGGTATGGCAGTGCAGTGTGTCAGCCCGCACAGCGATGGGTGCTGTGTTTCTGGTAACAGGGTGCTGTGGGAGGGGCTGTGTTGCCCAGTGCCACTGGGAACATGCCTTAGCTCCCTGGAAGACAGTTCAAGAACCCCAAAATAGAGCGAGGGTGGTAGAATGTGCTCCTGGTACAGGCAGAAGGGGGCGGGGGGGGGGAAGGGGCTGTGGAGCAGTATGGTGCTGTTTTGTTGGGAAAATGCCTCTGGGTGTAGCACACAGGCTTTAATATGCCTTTGGTAAGAAAATCATGAGGGTTTGTGTTTCATCATCCCCCCATCACATGGGGAAACTGAGGCATGAAGGGTCAGTGAGTGGTCCAAGGCCACACAAGAAATCAGGATTAGAAAGAGGATATTTCTGGCTTCCAGCCTTGTGCTCAGCCCACTAGGCACTTGGTCTCTCAAGCCTTGTAGTATCGCAAGCCCTGTAATGATTGTGGTCTCAGTGTGCCTCCAACATTAGAGGGCCATATAAATAACTGGCTAGATAGTTACATGATTGAGTGTATGGGGTTGAATGGATTGACAGAGAGTGTT
Source organism: Chelonoidis abingdonii (assembly GCF_003597395.2). Classification (NCBI taxonomy): domain Eukaryota; kingdom Metazoa; phylum Chordata; order Testudines; family Testudinidae; genus Chelonoidis; species Chelonoidis abingdonii. The sequence continues at coordinate 24,586,008 of NC_133792.1, forward strand.
TATGGGGGTGTGGCTGGCTGGGGTGTGTGTGTACAGGGGTAGGGCTGGGAGGATAGAGGGGTGTGTAGAGGGGTGGGTGAAGGATGGGTATGTACGGAGTGGGTAGATAGATGGGTAGAGGGGTGGGTATGGGTGTGTGAGTGGACGGGTGGCTGGATAGAGGGGTGTGTATAGGGTGGATGGGGATGATGGCTAATCTGCAGCACAATCCAGTACATGGAAGCTGCTGGTTTCCTATAAATACCCTCCTGATCACCGTGTTCCCCTGGTTGGTGCGGGTGCGTGAGATGCGCCATACACAGCAGCATGGCCAGATTGAGCAACATGCACAAACCTGGCTTTGTGCTATGGCAGGTCTTGAGTTTGAGAGAATAAAATTGCAGAATCGGCTCCCTTGGCATTCCCCATTGCTCAGCCATGTGCCACACGGCTGGGCAAGTCCCCTCACGTACCCAGCAGAGGGTGGATGTTACAGGGGTTGCCAGTATTTGCCAGCCCCACTGGTGCCGTCTCACATGCCATGGGCGTTATTTCCTGCCCTTAGAGAGGCAAAGTGCAGTACGCCACATGCCTTTGTGCAGCATCAACAAATGTTGGCTCTGCTGAGGCCCCGGGTTGGCACTGATACAAAGCCCTGTGCAGTGACGCTGCCCTCCTGCATCATGTTCTATAAGGAGTGAATGGGCCTGTGTCAGGGATGTTCACAGCAGAGCACACTCCCTGCAATCGCATACGACTGTGTCTATCTCTGCGTGCCAGCCCGCTCCACCCTTCACAGCCCTAACCATGAGCTCGTGTCTGTGCTGGAGAGGCAATGCACGTCATAAAGCAAGTTAGTCACCTAAGAGGCATGCTGGAGGCAGCTAAATATTGCTCTTCCTTCCCTGGTTCGGTGACATTAAAAAGGGCAAGCACATTCTTTTTGGGAGTGTAATCTCTCACCTGCTACAAGAAGCCATGTAAACTGATAAACTGCAGATTAAATGACTGCCACCTGCCACTTCAGTTCTTTGCTGTTAATTTCACACATTGTGCAACCTACTGCTTTCAGGGCCTGTCAATTCCACCTAATCGCAGGAGGCACTAAAACACTCTGCCCTGACAGTCCCAGATCAAGAAACGCCTAACTCCTAACGCAGGCGGATTGCATACATCACTTATGCACAAATCAGCAAGATGCCAGCAAGGAGGAATTATGTCAGATGACAGCACAGACATGAGGTACATATTGCAGAAGTGATGCAGCCTGAGCCTCCTTGACAAATTACAGCGAGGTACTCCTGAGCTGGGTGAGGGGCAGCAGTTCCAGCACTGTGCTAGCCTAGTGCAGCCATGAAATACAGCCCAGGCATCCCAAGGCTCAGGGCTTGGCAATGCATTTGGGGGAGTGGGGGGGGGTCTCCCAATGGGCAGCACAGAGGGAACCCCACAGCCATGTCCCTCAGCCATTCGCCAAAGCTGTTCACATTCACTCTGTCATGCTGCACACAGTGATTAAATAGCAGCAGCTGGGCAATGATCTGACGCATGTGTGAGTATGCAGACCCCAGGTCCCTTCAAGCGCTGTACATGGCAAAGGCATTCATTCAGTTGTTTGGGTCCTCAGCCTCTGATTCCAGGCTGCGTGTCTTGTGAGAGTGGAGGTGGAAGCTGGGCCACAGAAAGCCACCCACACCATGGCACATCTCCCTGGGACACTGGACAAGAAGCCAGAGGAGGAAGCTCAATGAGAGAGGCCACCACATATGACAAATGTGGGGAGGGGGGGGACCCGGGTGCTGCGGAAAAGGGGGAGCTTGGGTAGCAGGAGCTGGTAGCTACCCACAGGCTAACTTCTGGCATGGCAGCCGGCTTGAGCAGGTTTGATGGGGTTCCTCAGAATGAACCGGCCAGCAGATGTCAGAGGAGGTTTGGGCCAGTGCTGGGATGATCAACTCCCAGCTGGGAGGCGGGCGACATGGCTGAGCCCCACAGCGAGGGGATGGGAGGAGGCTGGGACTGCAGCGGAGGTCTGTGCATCGCCCAGGGAGCAGCCCACGGGGCAAGGTTTTGGCTGGGTTCTTGTCTAGTCCCTGGCATTTGTCACTAGCTGGCTGGCATGCCCTGCTCAAGGGAGTGCTTGGGCTGCAGGGCCAGACGCGGGACTCTGGCCTAGGGCTGGAAGAACAGGGGTGTGCCCAGGCTGGCGTTACACTGCCCTGGCAGAGCTGTATGGCCGGTTCTGTGCCCTCAGTGGCTCTCTTCCTTCCGAGCTGCACGGGGCAAGACTCCCATGCTCCACTGGGGTTTTGCCTTTTGCCTGCAGGTCAGTGCAGACCCTTCTGGTGCCATAAGCAGGAAACCCAGGCGCTATTGGCCCCTTATAACTGGGAGGAAGGTGCCTGCCCAAATTCAGCACTACAGCCAGGGCACCAAGGAGAGTGGGGGAGGAGCAGGGGTGAGCAGAGGGCTGGCCTGGGCTTGGCGATGGGGCCTTCTTCCCAGTGGCCTATGAGCCCTGTAAGAGCGAGGGACCAAGGGGCTGCCCCTGGGGGATAACGCCCAGTGAGTCGGCCTGTGGCAGCTGATGGGACTCGCTTTTGAACACACCATTTAAACTGTCCTGGCAAGTGTATGGGGCAGCACGGGAAACACCCCCACCAGTGACTTGGGCCTGTCCCAGCACTGCAGCCTCCCTGCCTTGCTCCAGCTTTGTACTAGTGTCAGTGATGGACTTTCTGTGCGGGCACCAAGCTGCTCCTGCACCCCTGCACAGCTCTGAGCTGAGCCTGGGAGTCCAGCAAATACCCTCAGGGCTCCAGATTCCTTCAGGTGTTTCTGGGGACCTCTCTTCGCTCAGCCACTGCTGGCTCTGTTGAGCTGGAGATGTATTCACCTGTAAGCAGAATCAGGATGAGCTGACATCCCTGACATCTGGTGGTGAATTGTAGAGAGTGTGGAAAGAATTTTAAGAATGCATTGGTATCCACTCCCCCACTTAGCATAACCCCACAGCAGCTTGGGATGGTGATTTTAACAGCTCTGGAATCCCCAATTTCTTTGTTATTGGGGCAGGAGGAAAGAAAAAAAGTTTGTCACCCTATTGTGTGAATGGGGAGCTGTGGGACTGCTTTGTGACAGAAATGACTCATCCTCACTTGGGTGGTACTTGCTAAACATGGGACATGGGTTCCAAAACCCTATGAATTGAGAGAGGTTGGGGACTGGTGTGTATACCTGATATGATGGGTCTCTCTTGAGGGCCTGGAACACCAACTGCACATCCTCCTTTCTCCACTATTACAGACTAGAGCTAATTTTGATTCCATTAGGAGTCTATCTAGAGACTGATGAGCTGAATTCATGTTGGACCAATGGGGCACCAGCACCAGGGCTCCCCTTCTAAGAGCTGAAATCACTGAAAGAGCTGAACTGAGATCACTGAGTGCTATGTTAACTAGTGGGGGAGTCTAAAGACCTGTCGTTAAGTGGCTGGCAGAGTGGTGGAACAGTGGGAGGAGCAGCGCGGCTGGAGGAGCAGCACAGCTGGTGTGGTGGAGCTGGTCGTGGTGAAGGCTGCAGCAGAACTTCATGGAGAGGCGGAGCAGTTGGCCCTGGCCCACATAAGGTGCCCCTTAATACCCTGTGTGGACTTCCCCCACATTTCCACCCAGGCTGGGGGGGGCGGGGGGGAACTCTACAGATAAACTCTTGAATTCTGGGGTGGCACTGACCAGAGACTTTGGGTTGTTGGACTTTGGGGTGATTGGACCTAAGACCCTAAGGGGAAAAGGACATTGCCAAACGTACTTGGAGGTGGCTTTTTGTTCATGGTTTGTGTTATAACCCTGTTTGTGGTTTTTCTCCAATGAGATGCCGCATTGATTCCTTCCTTTATTAAAAAGATTTTGTTACACTCAGACTCCTTGCTTGTGAGAGGGGAAGTATTGCCTCCTAGAGGCGCCCAGGAGGGTGTGGTATGTAAGTGTCCCAGGTCACGGGGTGGGGGCTCGAGCCGGTTATGCATTGTGTTACTGATGGAACCCCCTGGATACTGAACCCAGCCCTTGTTGCTGCCAGCTCAGAGGGGCAGAAGGGTTACACACCTGCTCAAATAGCTCACAGGCTGAGCCTTGCCTCAAGCCATTAGTTAGTGCTGGTCCTATATCCTGTGTCTTTCCAAAGCCTCCCCTCCCGTATGCTCTGGGACTACCCGGTACTCAGTGGGACTTGCCTTGGCCACTGCTCTAGTCCCCACACAGTGCTGAGAGCAGGGGGCATGAGGTAGCCCTAAGCTGGGCAAGGAGCGTGTCTGGCAAATGGAAAATCTCACGCTCTGGTTTAATTCTAGCGACCAGGGCCCGGAGCAGGGTTTGGCCCTAGACTAAACAAATGGGGAAAGGGCTGTGTGTGAGGATCAGGGACGCCTGGGGGAGGCTTTGAGACTGGAAGATTTGAGGCCACCTCTCTCCCCTCCAGGCAGCATGTTGGCCTGCAAGCGAAGCACCACTTTGTCTAGAGGCGAAGCAAATAACCCAGCCCGTGTGTTGCAGTGGTGGTGGAAAGCTGTGGCAGGGCTGGTTGTTCTGATGCAGTTTCTGGCAGGGTGTGTCTAAAGCAGGGGTAGGCAACCTATGGCACAGGTGCTGACGGTGGCACACGTGCTGATTTTCAGTGGCACTCACACTGGCCAGGTCCTGGCCACCAGTCCAGGGGGCTCTGCATTTTAATTTAATTTAAGGTGTCGCGTGCCAGTCATACACTGTAACGTTTTTAGAAGGGCTCTTTCTATGAGTCTATAATATATAATTAAACTATTGTTGTATGTAAAGTAAATAAGGTTTTTAAAATGTTTAAGATGCTTTATTTAAAATTAGAGTGAATAAATGAAGACTTGGCACAGCACTTCTGAAAGGTTGGCGACCCCGAGTCTAAAGTAATCCTTCAGTACAGGCGCCAGGTAGCTGTAATGTTTGGTGGGGCTCCCTGCTGCATTACTTGCCCTTCCTAGCTGCAGTCACTGTCTTGAAGGGTGATTTTGTCTCAGGGATTGTTTGCTGAATGGAGCGGGATTGAAAGCTGCATTCACACTGTGTGCCCTTCGGTGTGGCGACAAGTGCTGGGAGTGCCAACGGCGGGCACTGGAGGGAGGACTGACCCGCACATCACACCTGGGCCCTTCCTTAGCTATCCAGTTGCAAGTCCACACGGACCGTTTTCAGTTGCAGTCTCCCTAACCCCTACTCCAGCCCGCTGGATACTTGCAAACAAGAGGAAAATGAGCACAGCTTTGTGCGTGTGTCTGCCCCCGCCTCCTAGTCAGGCATGCATGCGTGATGATGTATAGGACTTGCCAAACGCACCTGCCCAGAGCTGGTTGCATCCAGCCTACTCCAATCCTGTAAAATGGAAGGCTGTGAAAGGTAGGTTTTAGGCCATGTGTGTTGCTCAGTGATGGGGCTATTTTTTCTGCACACCACCTTGTACAGGCCGAGTGATGCTGATCCTGAGGGACCTGGAGAGATGGGGGAGGTGGAGAGCATGAACCTCCCTGACTCCCTTGGAGCCAGAAGCAATGAGATCTTGAAGCCCCTCTTGGCATTGGAAAGAAAATACTAAATACCTAACTAATAACCCCTAGCTCTGCGTGTTTATAAATCTTTGCCGCCTAGCGCTGCGTTCACATTTCACTTGCCTTAGTCTGTGGTCCTTAAAAGCGTAAATTAATGACAACCTTGCAGTTGCTCATTAATAATTGCTTCATTACTGTATGCGATTGCGTTTTCTTGACAATAGTGGTGTTTGCTCGTGTATTTCTAATTATCTGGCATTTCTGCTTCCTAAGATGGCCCCAGAATGGCTTTCCGTAAGAGCAGCCTCATCTGAGGCGTGTGCAGCACCTGGCACCCAGCCTCTTGCTACAGTGCCTAAGATCCAGGTGTTGCTTATTACTAGGCCTGGCAGGAGGCTTACACTCACTGAAGGGGCAGTCCCAAAGAGATTAAAGTCTCATCTACGCCACAGGTGCCACAGCAGCAAGCATCGTTAAACTCACGTTTCTGGGCCCTGCCGGCGTTGTCTGGCTCTGCTGAGCTCACCCGACCTGCTTCAAACCCAGCCCCGCCTCCCCCTCCCTCTGTGCCAGGCTGCAGAATGTCTCAGCCAGGCCCTGCCATCTCCCGACTCCCCACTGCAGCTGCTCAGGTTGTCCCCCGACTCATCACTCTGTTCCCATTGCTCTTCGAGTTGCTCCGTGGCTGCAAAGCTTCTTGCTGTGCAGAACCAGCATGGTCAGGTATTAAATAGCCCCCCGCCACAGGCACGGTCTCAGCCAGCTTTTCTCTATGAGACCAGCAGCTGGCTTAGCAGGGCCAGCCTCTGGCACGCCCCACCTTTCCCCAGCACGCACGCTCCAGCTCTGGGCCCTGGTGCGGAAGTAGCGACTTTCTGGCCTGACCAGGTGCTCAGGTGCCTGTTACTGGAATGAGAGGGTTGGGACTTGCTCCTGCTCCTCTGGGTGTGAAGCAGGATTAACCCTGCTGCTGGCAGGGGCATTACCAGGTGTGAAGCAGTGGAGAGCAGGCGAGACTCAGGGCCAGACTCTTTCACTGCCATTGCCAGGCCTGCAGAGACACAGCCTTGTTTCCAACTGGTGACTCCCCTGTGGAATGGGTTTGCTGGGCTCGGTTTTGGTGCCGCGTGCATGGAGCTGTCTGGAGGCTGGGGATAGCCTAGCCCCCAGAGAATGAGCTCCGTGCAGGGTAGGGTTGGGGAAGGATGCCCCTGCCCTTGCTGATGTCGTGGGGCTAGACAGGTGCCTTGGTTCTCCCACACGCTGCTGCCAGGTTCAGACACAGTCTCCTGCACAAACAGATTGCCATGGGGTGCATGGACCAGTGCACCCCAGCAGCTCCTGGGACAGCTGAGCCCCGGCCCCCTATAGTACCTGGCACTGGGGACGAAGCTGTGACTGTGCCGTGCGTGGTGCATGTGCTCTCATGCAGCCGTGTGGCATGTGTGGCTCTCTGCTGCCCAAATGTGTCACTTTGCTGCTGCTCCACAGCCTGCGTTTTACTGCTGGCTGCTGGCTTGTATCCCAAGGGAAGGGGGCAGCACACTCCTGTGCACGAAGCAATTGCCAGGCAATGGCACCAGAGGCAGGTGAGTGATGGTGTGAGAGTGGGGGAGGAGAGGACGTGAAACCCAATAAGTTTGCTACAGACTGAGCTGCCGCATATCCCACCGGCTGCCAGCTCTCCCTGCGCCACAGCAGTCCATGCTCAGTTTCCTCCCCCTTGTTTGTAAAACACGAGCCCCCTGCCGTGGGGCTAGAGCCGCTAATGCCCCTTGTCTTCTTCCTGTGCCAACCCCCAGCCCCCTGAGGCTCTGCTAGAACCATGGGGGCCAGAAGAGCAGGCACGGGGGGTGGGGCTCATAGGCTGGGGATACTAAACCTCCCCTACCCCCAGTCATGGCTCAGGCCCCTTTGTCCCCAAAGCTAGCAAAGGGTCAGGGTTTGGTCAGGACTCTATGGTGTGGGGGGAGGGTTCTGGAGACTGGGGGAGGGAGGATGGAAGGGGTGGGGTAGGGGCAGAGCCTTGAGCAGGAGGGGCAGGGCTGGGGGGCAGGGACTAGCCTCCCAAAGGGTGGGTCATGCACCACCTATGGGAGTGGGTTTGGCATGGGCCCATTTAGCTGCTAGTCACTCTGCAGACAAGAGCCCAGAAGCTCTTATCTGGGCCCACAGGCCCCTCCAGGGCCCAAAAGACAAGGTCCAACCTGATTTGCTGCCACTTGTAAAAACGTCCCCTGGCCTTGCAGCCCTGAAGACCTAGGCGGAGACTCTCTTTGTGGAGGGCACGTGCTCCGCAACAGGCCATGCTGGGGGATGGATGGACATTGGAACAATTTGTATAGGGTGGGGGCTGAGAATCTTTGAACCAAACTGTGAACCCTGTCTATGGTGGAAACCACTTCCAGTACATATCTGTGTGGGTGATTGCTGCAGTGAGCCCTCAGCTCAGCCATGGCCCAGCGGTATAATAGTGCACATCCTATTTATCAGAGCAACCCCTGCAGTTTGCACATCGTGCATCCCTTTATCAAAGACAGGTGCAGCCTGTGTTTTCACCAACCCTCACCCTGCAGCAGAGAAGATGCTCTTTTCCCATTTGACTGGGGCTTGACCATTTCGGGGCTTTTTGGGCTAGAGGTGTGGTGCTTTGTTCAGGACACCCACCCTATGGGCCACCGTTACCCCTCTGCCTCAGCAAGCAAGAGCGTCAGTCCTGCTAAGTCCTAGCTCCAGCCTGTCTGCTGGCCAGCAAACCCCTCCAGGCTCTGCCAGTCTAATGCTTCCCTTGGCTTGCAGGTACCAGTCAGCCCCAGAGAGACCCCCCTGCTGCACCCAGTCCCTGTCCCTGGGCGCTCACAGGGCTGATTATATTTGTTGCCTCCAAAGAGCCAGAGCACCTGCCAGCCGCTTCGCTTTGCTGAAGCCCCACAATTCAGTAGTGAGCGCGGGGATGGCTTTGGGATAAAACCCAGCTAGGCTTCTCATAGAGCAGAGATGTAAACGCTGTGAAGCAAGGGGAAAGAGCCAGGGCTGGTTACACACGAAGCAGAACAACACACGCAGGCTCATGCCTGATGCTTGGCAGATCACAGGCTCACTGAGAGGCAGGACCCAGGACCCAGCCCCCAACCCACAGGGCTGAAGTGAGGGGTGTTTATGTGGCATGGGGGCTAAATCCAGGCTTGGAGCTGGGGCATAGGGGGGAACAGGTCTCTGTCCAACTATCCGTCTCTCTTCCCCTGCCTCGAGCCCATCTCCAGTGGCTCCTCAGGGGCCCTGCAGCCACTCAATTGTGGCTGGAGAGGGGGTTGACTTGGGGCTTCTAATGCTGCTCCCCACTGGGGATGTGGCTCTTGGGTAGGTGCTTCGCTGGGCACTGAGCACAGGAGAGCTGGGCCTGGTGCCCCTCTGGGGCAGAGGAGAGGAGGGCACGGGCTAGAGCATGGCTGGGGGGGGATGATCCCCCTTCCCCACCCCGTGCCACAGACAGGGAGTAGCTTTGCAGTGGCAGCAGTGCCACTGACTTCATCAGCTGCTGCGAGGAGCCTTGTCCAGAGAGCTGCGGTGGCACAGGCTGAAAGTGGCTCTCTCAGAACTTGGCTAATTACTGAGGAGTTGGTAATTTTCTGCTTCCCCAGAGCCCCTGGGTTTCAGGAATCTCAGCTGAGCTCAGCTGAAGCTCCAGCCTGTGGCTACTCAGCACAGAGCTCTGAAGCAGGGGACAGCAATGAGCCGAGCACGCTGCCTTCACAGCACACGGAGAACCTGAGTCCTCACCCCCCCCCAACCCCCATCCTGATTTCCCAGTAAAGCCCCTTTTAAATACAGAGCCCGGGAATGATCCCCGAGGGGGGAAGGGTCCTTTGGGCAGGACTGAGAATGGCAACACCTAGCTGGGCCCCAGCCCCTCCTTTCTCCCTGTGTGCACCCCCAGGGCAGACAGATGGTGAGCGATAGCGGAGCAGGGCCTGGCCCCTCTGCAGCCCAGTGAGCTCTGCAAGGTGACTGGCCCAGGGAAGAGGGGAGCTAGCGCCCAGCACGGGGATCAGCGCTGTCCATCATCCCCAGCTCCACCGCAAGCTGGTGCAGGGCCCCCATGGCTTGCACAGGCCAGGCAGTGTCTGAGCGAGTTGTGCCCAGGGTTCGGGCGCGGCAGGGTGTGTGCTGTACTAGGGAGGGGGTGCCCATTCCCCGCCCTGCTCCTAGGGGATGGAAAGGAACTGTTGGGCAGCGACCCTGCCCCCACCTCCCTCCCAGTTGCTAGGAGCCTAGGCCCTAGCTGACCATTAGGCCTGCAAACAGAACTGTCATGGTGTGCTGTCCCCACCTGCCTTCTCTCCACAGGCTGCGCGCCAGCAGCAGGGCTAAGGGAACATTCATACCGAAGCGCTGGCTCTGCAGGAGCTTTCACAATGTGAACGGAGCCTTCTCATTACCAGTGTTCTGAATTAGCAGTGTGGCCCGGTGCACAGCAAGGCTGCTGGGAACCAGAGGAGCCATGAGGCCCCAGGTGCACGTGGGTGGTGCTGAGAGCTGGGCCAAGCCCAGGCAGGGACCTGGAGCTGCCCCACCCCGTGGAGAGCCTGGCAAGGGATGGTCAATATGCCAAGGAACAGAGCTCATCAACTGGCCACGCTGGTGCTGCGGTTCAGCCAGCTCTGCACTGAGTGGTGTAGGGGCTTGTCCAGCACGGTAGTAACCCACCACACAGCCTGCAGAGACCTGAGCAGCCGCTGGCCATGCCCAGAGCTCTGGGATCGCACCTCTGGCTGCAGTTCCCTGCAAGCGGCACTCGGTGCCCCGCTGTGCACACCTCCTGGAGTGGAGCGGAGTGGAGGCTGAGATCACACGCTGGAAGAGACCCTGCAAGAAGTGACTTGTTCTCCAGCCTGCAGCCCCTGTGAATTGCTGGCCGAGGGCTGGGGATGCTCAGCTGCATGTTGTAGGGATGGGAAGGTTTCCGCCAGCCATTGCCCAAAGAGCCTTCCAGTGGTGTGGCCTAGAGGGTACGCTGACTGCCTGTCCTGGTGCGTCCCTGCAGTATGTCAATGCCACTCAGATCATTGCTTCATGCCACTGCAAACTGGCCCCAGGTGGGCAGGGGGAGTGACATCTCCCCAGCAGACAGCTCGAGAGAGAGAAGCCGTGTCACTTCCATAAGTGCACAGCCCCCGCTCCCCCCAACGACAATTGCTGATGAGTTGATTCTTTAAGGCACTGGAGAGTAACCCAAGGCAGCAAGTGGAGCTGGGTGCTCCAGCAAGGCAGAGATGGCTGGTTCTGATGAAGTGGGTGCTGGAGAAGGAGTTCATCTTGTGAGACTGAAACCAGCCTGTCCCGGCGGACGTGTGTCCCCTCTGAGGACGCTTTCTTGCTCATTCCAAAGCAGCATGGAAATCCCTGGGCTCCCAGATGCTGCTCTCTCCCATCTGTGGTGGGAGTCGCTATCAGACAGCTGAGGAAACATGGTGCTAGCCATGCTGCCACCTGTTACATAGCATTGGCCAAACGGGGTCCCAACGCCTCTGGGGCCTTTGCAAGGCAGCCTCCAGGGCAGGCGCATGCTGAGCTCCTTCAGCATAGCCAGTAACTGCTCACGAAAGTGACAATGGCAGGTAGGGTAGGAATTTAAGTGCTGTTCATCAGCTCCTCAGGGAAATTCATCAGGCAGCAGGCACTGGGGATTCAGCAGCACCTTTTTGCTACTTGCGGCTGGGAAATGACCACTTGCGACATTTTATTCTGAATAGCCTGTTTCAGAATCCATTACGTTCCTGCAGCGTGCCACAGTCTGAGCGCACGGGAACCCCTTCGCTTCCACACCTAGGGGAGGTCACTCATTTATAGTTAAAAATCTATTGTGACTTTTCAGAAAAATGAATAAATGAGCACATTATTTTTTCATTTTGGAGCTCAGCATCTGTTTGTGTAATCAGAAGATAGCTGGGAAAGTCAGCCAGAGCTGGCGAGAGTATTTTATTTAACTTTTCCTCTGTCAAAGGAGTTTAAACGTGTAATGAACAGGCCATGGTGATTTGAAATATAATCCCATTACTCTGATGAGATTACCAAGGCTGCGAGAGTTCACAAATCATGCTTAGGGTTTTTATAGCGAACACCCTGTTGAGATTTCACATTTAAACAGAGGTGTGTGGCAAGAATGAACCGTGACAGAGCTTAACCCTTTGCTTGGTCTGCAGCCTTAACCATCCACTTTTGTATCCAAGAGATGCTGGTTGGCAAGGGGGGGCAGGCAGAGCAGATGCAGGGAGGCATGTTCAGGCTTGATGTCACCATGCTGCATTTCCAAGGCCCAAGGGATGGGGGACAGGCCCTTCGGACAGGCTGCACTGCAGCAGAGCAGGAGTTACTCCCACTGGAATTTGTGGCCGGAAGGGAAGTAGGAAGCAGCCTGGCAGCTGGGTTCTCCCTGTGGAATCCTGAACTACCAGCCACATGCAAAGACACTGAGGCCCTGGCTACACTGGAGAGTTGCAGCGCTGGTGCTGGCTTTACCGCGCTGCAACTCAGCGTCCACACTTGCAAGGCACATACAGTGCTGTATCTCCCTGGCTACAGCGCTGCATGTACTCCACCTCGGCCTGGGGAATAATGACTGCAACGCTGGTGATGCAGTGCTGCTCCACCAGTGTGGCCACCAAAAGTGCTGTTATTGGCCTCCAGAGATATTCGGAGGTATCCCAGAATGCCTGTTCAGCCACTCTGCTCATCAGTTCGAACTCTACTGCCCTGGCCTCAGGTGACCCGCCCTGTAAATGCCCCGGGAATTTTAAAAATCCCCTTCCTGTTTGCTCAGCCAGGTGTGGAGTGCAATCAGTGAATCTTTCCAGGTGACCATGCCTCCACGCACCAAATGAGCCCCATCATGGAGCAATGGAGAGTTGCTGGACCTCATCAGTGTTTGGGGGGAGGAAGCTGTGCAGTCCCAGCTGCGCTCCAGCCGTAGGAATTACGATACCTTTGGGCAGGTATCAAAGGCCATGCTGGAAAGGGGCCATGACCAGGACATGCTGCAGTGCAGGGTTAAAGTGAAGGAGCTGCAGGGTGCCTATTGCAAAGCCCGCGAGGGAAACTGCCGCTCTGGCGCTGCCCCCATGACCTGCTGTTTTTACAAAGAGCTGGACGCGATACTTGGGGGTGACCCCACTGCCAATCTGAAGACCACAATGGACACTTCAGAGTGGGGGGAGGAGGAGGAGGAGGAAACCAAAAGTGAGGGGACTGGGGTGGGGGGAGACACCCCGCAGTCCCTGGAGGCATGCAGCCAGGAGCTCTTCTCAAGCCAGGAGGAAGGTAGCCAGTCGCAGCAGCTGGTACTTGGTGGAGGACAAACAGAGGAGTGGGTTTTATTTTCAGGATGGAAATGTTTCGGGAGAGGAGGGAGGGTTCTGCATGCATGCCTGGATGTGAAATAGCTCATTGATGTGGTCTATCATGTCACGGTAATCGGCCTTGGTGATCTCTTCAAAAGTTGCAGCCAGAGTGTGGGCAATGCGCTTGCGCAAGTTTATAGGGAGAGTCACTGTGGTCCTTGTCCCAGACAGGCTAACGCGTCCACGCCACTGTGCCGCGAGGGGTGGGGGGACCATTGCTGCACAGGGGCCAGGGTGGAATTCGCATTGCTATAGAAGACCCTCCCGGTCTTCCCAGGTGACCTGCAGCAGCAAGATATCTTCCGGGATCAACTCCTGTGGAAAATGTTGGGAGAGTGTTCAGTGTAGGTGGCTCCTGCAGCTGTTTGCTTTCCCCAATCCAGCCAGAAGCAATCAGTCCCCTTACTCACCATTTCGGGCTCCTGTGGGTTATGTGCGCTCTCTTTGGTATGGGAAAATTATGCTAAAGTGAAGACTGTAAACTCCTTCACTGTGTGGGAATAACTGTCTGAGATATAAACAATGCTGCCTCTGTTAAGTGTTGCCTTTTTTGCCTTTCCACAAGCAACCTTGAGTTCTCGGCTGCCCATGTTATCAACAGCTCAAAGAGACTCCAAAACCTCCAGAAGAAGCGCGAAAAAGCAAAGACGACCTGCTGCAAGCAGTTATGGATCACTCTGCCAGAGAGAATCAAAAGTGCAGGACTGAAGGGAAAGGGAAAGCAGGATCCGCCAGAGAAACGCAGCGGCCAGGAAGAAAAGCACAAAGCAGCTGATAAGCATCCTGGCGCCAAGCGGACTCTATCCAGGCGCTCGTAGCCATGCAGGCAGAGCACACCGCGCCGGCCCCCCCCTCGTCCCAAAGCTCTTTCCCTTGTGCCCCAATGTCAGCTCCAAACCCCCTTCCCAGCATCCAGGTTCTTACCACCCACCAGCTGCCTCCAACACCTGTACGTTCACCAACCAGCCCTGAGAACTACGACCCTTACCCTCTGCACTCAACCCCCATCACCATGCAGTATAGGCATCCTGAAGTGCAGCAGTCATTGCACAGCACTCCAGACAGGACATATTCAAACCTGTGACTGTACAGTTCCCCACCCACCCCCCTGCCCTTTTAGGTTCCCAAAATGTTGTGTGTCTGTCAATAAAGTTATTTTCTTTTCAATAAATGAATTCTTGGCTTTGAAAACAGTCTTTATTATTGCAGAAAGTCAAAGATACCTTAGCCCAGGAAAGAAACAGGCACTGCAAATCAGCTTAGGAAAAAACAGATTCCTACTAACATTGTAACCACTGCACTTCACTCCGTGCAAGGCACCAAACATTACTGTTGGTTTTCCCTCAAATTCCTCCCTCAAGGCATCCCTAATCCTTGAAGCCCTGTGCTGGGCCTCTCTAGTAGCCCTGCTCTCTGGCTGTGCAAATTCAGCCTCCAGGCGTTGAACCTCGGAGGTCCATGCCTGACTGAATGTTTCACCCTTCCCTTCACAAATATTATGGAGGGTACAGCACGCGGATAACCGCAGGGATGCTGCTTTCCCCCAAGTCTAGCTTCCCATACAGAGATCACCAGCGCCCTTTAAATGGCCAAAAGCACACTCCACAGTCATTCGGCACCGGCTCAGCCTGTAGTTGAACCGGTCCTTGCTCCTGTCAAGCTTCCCTGTATACGTTTCATGAGCCAAGGCATTAACGGGTAAGCGGGGTCTCCAAGGATCACAATGGGCATTTCAACGTCCCCTACTGTGATCTTCCGGTCTGGGAAAAAAGTCCCTGCCTGCAGTTCCTGAACAGGCCAGTGTTCCGAAAGATGCGTGCATCATGCACCTTTCCAGGCCAGCCTGTGTTAATGTCAATGAAACGCCCACGGTGATCCACAAGCACCTGGAGAACCATAGAGAAATACCCCTTCCGATTAACGTACTCGGATGCTAGGTGGGGTGGTGCCAGAATAGGAATATGCGTCCCATCTATCGCCCTCCACAGTTAGGGAAACCCATTTGTGCAAAGCCATCCACAATGTCCTGCACGTTCCCAGAGTGTTCTTCTTAGCAGGATGCGATTAATGGCCCTGCAAACTTGCATCAACACAATTCCAACGGTCGACTTTCCCACTCCAAACTGGTTCGCGACCGATCGGTAGCTGTCTGGAGTTGCCAGCAGCTTCCAGATTGCAATAGCCACTCGCTTCTCCACCGTCAGGGCAGCTCTCAATCTCGTGTCCTTGCACTGCAGGGTGGGGGTGAGCTCCTCACACAGTCCTATGAAAGTGGCTTTTCTCATCCGAAAGTTCTGCATCCACTGCTCGTCATTCCAGACTTGCAGGACGATGTGATCCCACCACTCAGTGCTTGTTTCCCGAGCCCCAAAGTGGCGTTCCACGGTGCTGAGCATTTCCGTGAATGCCACAAGCAATGTCGTGTCGTACGGATCAGGCGACTCGCTATCATCGTCAGACTCCTCATCACTTTGGAGCTGAAGGAATAGCTCAACTGCCAAACGTGATGTGCTGGTGAGACTCGTCAGCATACTCCTCAGCAGTTTGGGCTCCATTTCCCATAGAAATCGCGCTGCACAGAAACCACAGAGAGTCAAGATGGCGCCAAACGTAGGCAGAAAAATAGGGATTGCTGGGATGTGAAGTGATGCATCACTGGGTGTTAGGACAGGAAGCAGAATGACCCACCCCCTCCGCCCCCTTCCCACAACCCACGGCGCCAAAATGGCACCAAAATGGGATGAGGTGCTCTGTGGGATAGCTACCCATAATGGACCACTCCCAACACCGCTGCAAATGCTGCAAATGTGGCCACACTGCAGCGCTGGTAGCTGTCAGTGTGGCCACACTCTGGCGCTTTCCCTACACAGCTGTACAAAGACAGCTTTAACTCCCAGCGCTGCACACCTGCAAGTGTAGCCAAACCCTGAAGTAACCAATTTTTATGCCTCTAGGTCATTAAAATATAGTATAATTAATCTCGGCTCTAATGCAAATGTCAAGGCAACCCAGCACCCACATTCTAATGTGGCTGGCTAGGGCAGTATAGAAAAGGACAAATGAAGGGTACTTGTACCCAGAGTCCTTTGAGATGGCTCTGTGTAGTCACACTTTTGGGTATTGTGCTGCCTCACAGTAGGAATCTCTAGCAATCAGCTAGAGTCCCCGCCCCCCCCAGCCGCCGCCTTGCATCTCCGCCACTGGGGACAGCCCCAGAGCCCAGGCTCCAGCCTGAGCATCACACTTACACTGCAATGTTAGAGCACCACAGCCCAGGCCCTGTTGCTGACGCAGGCCAGCTGCGGGGGTTTTATTGCAATGTAGACGCATCTTTAGACTGATCTGAATGTACAACTGCAGATGCTTTGGGTACGTCTACACTGCACGATTATTTCGAATTAGCTTAAACCGATATTACAAAACAGATCTAATAAAATCGGTTTAGCGCGTCCACAGTGGGATCCCGAAATCGATTGTTTGCGTCCATGGTCCAGGTCCAAAGCTACCATCGATTTCAGGAGCGGTGCACTGTGGGTAGCTGTTCCTCTCAGCTATCCCATAGTTCCCACTTCCTCGTTGAGAGCACAGTGCCTGATGGGCAGAAAACACTGCCCGGGTGGTGCTGGGTACAGCCTCACCCCTCCCTTTTGAAGGCAGCAGACAACCCTTTGGCGCCTTTTTCGCGAGTGCATTGAGCAATACGCCATAGCACAGCAATCTTTCCCTTTTTTTTTTTTTTTCACGTGGTGGTGGGGGAAATAAACTGAGGAGCTGTTCCCTGAACCACGCCAGACACTGTGTTTGAACCTACAGACAATGGGAGCTCAGCCAAGAATGCAAATAATTTTCAGAGACTGCTGTGGACTGTGGATAGCTGGAGTCCTCAGTACCCCTCCCTCCCTTCATGAGCGTCCATTTGAGTCTCTGGCTTCCCGTTACGGCTTGTCACACAGCGCTGTGTAATCCTGGAGTTTTTATTCAAACGCTTTGGCATTTCGTGTTCTGTAACGGAGCTGGATACAACAGATTTGTCTCCCCATACAGCGATCAGACCTAGTATCTCCCTACGTCTATGCTGGAGCTCTTTTTTTCGATTTCAACTGCATCGCCAGCCGTGCTGATCAGAGCTCCACGCTGGGCAAGCAGGAAATGTAATTCAAAAGTTCGCGGGGTTTTCCTGTTTACCTGCCGCTGCATCCGAGTTCAGATTTGCTGTCCAGAGCGGTCAGTGCTGCACTCTGGGATGCCGCCCGGAGGCCAATAACGTCGATTTCCGTCCACATGAACCCTAATCCGAGTTATCACTATCGAATTTAGCGCTACTCCCTCGTTTGGAGGAGTTCCGAAATCGATTTAAGGAGCCGTTTAACTCGATATTAATGACGACGTCGTGTGAACGGATACAGCGTTAAATCGGTATATCGGCCATTAAACCGATTTAAAGTCGCAGTGTAGACCTGGCCTTTAATTTCCATCTTCTTTGAAAGTAAGCACAAAGTGCATCCATCCGATTTGAGGCAGAAGGCTCATTAACGATTGTGTTAAGTGAAGAATCCTTTGGCACGATAGCCGTACAGATCAGATTTCGCACATGTATTAGTCACTGTTTAGCCTATGGGACACTGCAGTCACCAAACCAGATGATGTTGCTCTGCTATGAACAGGAATATACCATGGATCATGTATTCATTAGTTTTTTTATTCTTTTGCACATCTCTTAGATAAATGCTTTAGCCATCTTAAGAGCGCAGCCCAAACAGTTTCAGGTATTTTATCACACACACAGTCGTAAAGCAACTAGCTAGCTATGTTCAGACAATTCACTAAGAAAAAGCAAGTTCATTTAGCAATTGCATTGAGTTCCTCTTGCTAACCAGCTCTTCAGTCCCAGAATGCCCTGGGATACCTCCCCCAATTTTAGAAGCAGGATATTTGGACAAAAATTTTTCAACTGTAGTGGATCGGATCACTGGTGCAATGACACACACATTAAGTTTTCCAAGGACCAGACATCCAGAACTCAGGGATGGATACTGCTCAGTTTAGGATCCCAGAGCTGTCCCCAGGTACATTCAGGCCACATGCTGATTAACAGCATTAACAACTGAGTGAGCAAGAATTCCACTAGTCCCTAAAGCCAGCCAGTATTTAGTCCACAGAAGGTCAGCAGCAAGCACTAGCTGCGGGGAGAGCTCAGGATACTACCAGGGCAACAGGGTGAAATCCAGCCCTGTTCTGAGAGCCCCACAGTCCCATTGAGTTCCTCAGGTGTTAAGCGGCACCTAGCCCTTGTGCTGGATTTTTACCCGGGGCTGGAGATTTCACCCCTAATGAATCTGAATGACACGGGTCACAGACCAGCTCTGGGTATCCATTTGTCTAATGCTGCTGCTGCTTGCTTGATAAGCTGCATGCTATATTAATGTCTCATGGTCATGAAGGTAGCCAAGTACAACGCTGCAGGAGGCAGCTAGCATGGTCCAGGTGTGGCCCTTACTATCAAAGGATGAGTCATGCCCTGGGGCCCAGCAGATGACAGTGCTATATGAAGGCTTAACTTTGAATGTGATGTCTCTGCACCGGTTGCAACCTTCCTTCAAGGATGATGTGGCGGGAATGTCAACTGTGTCACACGCCTGCCCCTACTCACCTTCAGGTGACTCATCCAGTTTCTGCTCATCTACATTTCCCCTACCCCTTTGTCAGCTGATGAAGCTGAGAGCACTTTTATGCTCATGATCATTTTTTCATAAGGTGACCAGACAGCAAGTGTGAAAAATTGGGATGGGGGTGGGAGGTAATAGGAGCCTATATAAGAAAGACCCAAAAATCGGGACTATCCCTATAAAATCGGGACATCTGGTCACCCTATTTTTGCAAGATGCTGTGGTATTTCAAGCCATTTGCATCTGGAACCACCTACCTATCAACCTAGCAGCTGGCAGCACTGCATGTGAGAACACAGGGAGGATAGAGACAGCACAATGCACAAAGCCAAAAGTTAAATGCTGGGAAGAAGAATTTTT
Organism: Chelonoidis abingdonii; assembly: GCF_003597395.2. NCBI lineage: Eukaryota > Metazoa > Chordata > Testudines > Testudinidae > Chelonoidis > Chelonoidis abingdonii. The sequence continues at coordinate 24,604,982 of NC_133792.1, forward strand.
CATCACTGGGAAAACAAAAAGTTGGTTGCACATCAGCTGAGAAGCTGGCACGACAATGAGGGAACAGAACCATCTGAAGGATCGCTATGAAGTAAAACAGTTTACACAATTCCACCTATCCCACTGAGGAACAGAATCTGCAAGCTGCTATCCCAAGGCTTTTCTTTTGATGATAAATAATATAATTGATGCCAAAACTCCATCTGAAAATACACCCAAATGATCATGTAGGGTGCACGGACAAATGTGCAAGCCAACCCAGCTACACTTTCCCAAAGCATGATCTGGGAAGGATGACAGGAAAATGGGTTCCCTGCTGGCTAAAACCAGTTGGATAACGCAGCCTTGGGGCTACAGGCTGGGCCAGTTGGGTGAAGCCATATTGCATTCTAGGACACTGCAATTCATTCAGTTGTAAAAAGTCACATTGCCATGCGGGCACCCAGACATTCCTCTAAGGCAGACCGATAACCGAAAAGCAGCAAAGGCACGATTACTGAAAGATGGGAATATGACTCCGGCATCCACAAACATCTAGTGGCTTTTCCCTCTAGAGCAAGCAGGGAAGACCCTTCCTCATCATGAATAATCAATGTTTCCTTGACAAGAATTAGGTATTTGTGTTGCCCACAAAGGCAAAAGGAAAAGGACTTATAAAACCTATATCTGAACTGTCTTGGACATGACTAAGCTCCACTGCTGGCATGCTTCATCAGCTTGGCTGTAGCCATCTGATGAACCCTATTCACCTGGACAAATGTATTGTTTCATTGTCAGTTGGAGGTACTGCTTACAGACAGTGATGCAACAAATGGTTACCCTGTAAGGGTCTTACTCAAAAGGGGCAATTCCAAAATATGACATCCTTCTATTTGTGAGCATGCAACTTTATACGTTGCAGCTTGAGCACTGTCACGTGTGCATGCAAGTGATTTTTTTTTTTTTTTTTTGCATGCGTACATTTCACCTCCTGGGTATGCAAGCTTAGCACACACAAGTAGGTTGAGCACTTTTGAGAACAGACAGTAATAAAAAAAAATCATGTTGCACCCAATAAATACCAACATACTTAAGCGAGAAGTCATCCTTGTCACAAGTCAGCAGCTACAATATTCTGCCTAAACCTAGTAACAAGGCATAGCATGAACAGCTTGCTTTTCTGACCCACTTGAATGCCCATCTGAATCAATTAAATCTGCAACTACCAGGGAAAGACCAGTCTGTGATGGATTTGTGTTCAGCTGTGCACACATTGCAATCACGAGTCCTGATTTAACTCCTTCTGAAGCTGTAACAGCAGAAATGCTTGCTCGGTAGGAGAGGGTGAGGTCTCCTGAAGTTAGGGATGACGTACAGCTTACAACTTACAGCTCCAGGTCCTCAGTTACATTGGCTCTGATGTTTCTAAAGTGAATTTATAACTGGGAGCACGTCAGTTTGGAATCAAGACACGTGCTCCCTGCTCAATCTCCATTCCCATCCCATTGGAGTAGCTACCATGCACTTAAAATCAGAAGTATGTGGCATTCTCCCTCTCTCCATTCCCAGCTTGTAGAAAAGGGTCAGCGGTTCAGGAGTTTTTGAGTGCATGTGTGAGCGGAGTGGGTGTGAGTGTGTATTGGAAGTATTCATTACGGGTGAGTTAAGTGGAAGAAGTGAGTGGTGCAGTTAGCTCTGAAAATGTGACATCCAGTGTCATTCTTCTCTTCTAGTTCCATAGTCTAGGTCCAGCTCCTGTGCAAGGTCTGTCTCGTTCAAGTCTCCCCCGGCCAACAGTCTCATCATTGTGGAGGAACGCGGCTGTCTTGGGCGGTCGCCGGTCACGACTGCACAGGGAGAAGGATTTCTCAGGTAGCTAGGGCAGAATGTCAGTGCCTCTCACCACGAAGGCCTCCTCATTCAATCTAGCACCTTAGAAAAAGCCTTTGTCAAGATGTGTCGGCTGCGATGGCAGAAAGGAAGCTGGGATGGTCATGCTACTTAGAGCTGTGATTTCGCACCCCTGCCCACACACCTTCTGCAAGGTTTCTCTCAAGAACCCTGCAATTACCTTACTAAACAGAATATTATGCAGAGCCCTGACAAGCAGCTGCTAGGCCCATCTACTTGGCATGATCCGCCTGAACTACACGCTGGCATTCATTTCTCTACTTTGGCATGGCTAAGAACTATGGTTTAATCCTGCTGGGATCTGATCCTATGGTTTCAGGGAGTTTGAGAAATCCAATTCTGAGGCTTAAACCACCAAGCCATCCCCTCTGCTTGTCTGGGCCTGATGCTAGCTGGAGGTTAAGCAACGTTCAGACTGGACTTTAGGATACAAAAACATTTGCTAACTGCTTCCCATGTTCACTGGCTGTACTAGAGAATGCTGTTTCCCAGCTTGTCCCAATTCAGATGCAAAAGAAAAGAATGGTACAAACCCATGATTCCTGTGCCACAGCTCTATGGTGTCACAGGTGATTGGTGCAGGGTCTCCACTAAAAATAAACCCACAAACAATACTGCCATGATAGCTGTGGACCACTGTGGCCATTCTGGGGAAGTTCTATGGCCTAGATTACACAGGTCAGACGGGATGATCACGATTCCTTTTGGGCTTGGCATCCAGGAACTTAATCTTAGGGCCATGTTTCCTGAGGGACCTCAGCCTGTTTGTGTAAGTAACTTCCACGAGCAACCTTTTCACTCAAGCATGTTTACAGGGAAGTTACACCCACACAAACCCCACTATAACACACAAGTGGGGCACAAACGGAGTTTGCCTGTGTAGACTGTCACGTTGTACACACAAGTGATTGTTTACCCACACGGGGCTGAAAATACGGACATTTTAAACATTTTTAATGAATTCAGCATCCTGAGGTATTAATACAAGCAAAGAGCTGCCCACACTGAATGCTTTTTTATAGTAATTGTATCTAGGCAGACAGCAACAGAATTCGATTCACTGGCCCTTGCACAACACTGATACAAAACCTCTGTACCATGGGCGAGTGATACTATTTCTATTACATGCCACTTTACAGCTCAGTTCTAAGAATTAAAACTGGCTGACAAAGAGCATGTTCATGTCGCTTTGTGAACTATTTAATGTTAAAATGAATTGAATTAGCTATTTCCATTGCATGATTTGCAATTTCCTTCTCCACTGCTTCTTGATGCATTTGTACATACAAATAGTTAAAAACATAAGTACCAGACTATAAAAGATTAGTGTCCCTTACATTTGTCTTCCATTATTACTACTCCACAAAGTCAAAGTAACATGGGAGGAAAAGGCCTTTTCTGCCAATTAGCAAGGAGGATCAGCATGCTTCTTGCAGGAGAAACGCGCTTCTACAGCTCTTCCAGGCGCGGTTTCATTCACAGTTCTTCTGATGGAACAAGCGAAAAGTTTAGAAATTTTAGACCTTTAATGCAACATACGAATGACAAAATACAGAATTAACTGCCTTAGTGTTTATTCCTAAACTATACATTAAGGCTCAGAGAGAGAAAATTTTTTAATACAAAAACAAAGAAAGAAGTTCTAACAGGTTAAATTGTCTGCAGGTCAATCTCACTGCAAGGCAATAGAACATGGAGAATATTTGGTCTAACCAGCAGAAATCAGTGTGTGTTACAGATTTCTGGAGGAGGTTTTTCTTTATTCTTATGTGCAGAATCCTGCCAAGTGTTCTTAGCACAGCCATATGCATCCGCTTGATACAAAATTGAGAGTAACAGGGTCCCAGAGCTCTTATCTTTAACAACACACAGAAATTCATAAAAGACATTTATGGCGAACCAAAATGAACACAAAAGGGCAGCTACAATTCCCACTACCCACAGAAATATGGCACCCAACTCTGCAGAGATGGGCAAAGCTGGAACAGTTACAAATCCCAGTACAAACTAAGTCTTCATTTCGATTTATAAAACGTTTACTAATGTTAATACAAAAGAAAAAATAAAGTTATTTCTCAATCCTCAGATGAAAACTCTCTGAGAGACAGACCAGAAACTCAGCCCAATGAGCAGGAATTTCTCTGCTGATTCAGCCACTCATAATTACTGGAGACCCCATCGCCAAGAAGAAAGGTTCTTGGCATTCCATTCCAGAAAAGCTGCCATGGTTTTCAAAATACAAAGTTTACTGGAGGTAAATAACTTCCAACAAGACGTCTTCAAAGTAGAAAAATGCAGCTGCTAAACGTGCTTGAAAAAAAACCAGCCTTGGCTGTATAAGCATTTCTTCAAGAATCCACTGTGTGCAGTGACTGCGCCACTGTCCCTGGACGCAAACACGAGACACAACAGTCTGTAGCTTAACGCTACCCCTCCAAAGAACTGTGCATGAAATAACCCTGGAGAAAGATTACACCTTTATTAATAGTAAAAACAGATACATTTCATGTTTAGAAATTTGATCATGTCACAAGCAGTACCTGTGTGCACGCGTGTGTGTATAGAACAGATGTATAGAATTTATCTTTATCAGGCTGTGAAATAATTTGTAACCACATCTTTTCTTGTGATTGTACATAATATAGTTCTTAAACGATGCCAGCCTACATCCTCCTCGTTTCTAATTAACGGAATCGTAAGTGTCACAGTCCTCCTTCCGGCTGATATGGCTCTTTGTTTTTGTCATAAGGGAGACTTCCCGTAACCAAAGTGGGGTCATCTGTTCATCATGAGAAACTGCGTATTCCTGATTCTCTTCCTTGGCTGCTCCTGGCTGTTGGCAGTAAGAGCTCTGTAGTTCTGGCTCCCACCTGTCTCAGGCTGTTGGGAGCTTCTCCTTCTTCGAATTGTGTGGACAGTTTTTTGCTCTAGGCTAGACATTACTGCTGTCCTGATTTCTTCTCCTTCTGGAAGCTAAAGCTTGTTCTCCTGCTCAATTTTCTTTGTTTCTGAGCAAGATAATCTGCTCTGGCTGTACTTGCTCGGGATTCTAGAATATAGTTAACCTGGAAAAAGACGTAACAAAATTTAATTTCATTCTGGTGGAACAGCCTGAGAACACACAAATCTTCACATCACTGATCAGTGATTCACTTAAACCCAGCCCCAGAGTGATGCCAATGAAAAGAACAAAATAGGAATGGCACAGAACATTCAAACCCCATTGACAAGAGAGAACTCTTCTAATTTTGGGCTTGCAGACCCTCCGGTCTTGTCACCTTACAGGAATGGCTGTGCAATGTTACTGCTTGTAGCCTTCTACCATTCCTGGACGGGATGACTACATGAGATACAATAAAAACGCACTGGCTCACAGCACTTGATCCCTGTTGTTCTGCCACTTGTTAGCCAAATTGCCAGATGAATGTAGTAAGTCATGAAGACTCACAGTGCTCGTCTAATACATTAAGAGGCTTCAATAAAAGGTTTTATCAGCTTTAATACAAAACATTCTCTCTTTATGATGTTTGCATACTCAGCTAATCTCATACTTTCCATGTATTTTGGCACATATTACTTGATGAAAGCATTTTTAAATGATATTTAACAAGCTTACTATTCACTAAATTTATTATCTCCAGTGCTTTCTGATAATCACATAGATAATTTTAATGGAAGGTTAATGCAAGAATCAAAAGATAAAAATGCCCTTTGGTCTGCCATTAGCTGGTTAATACGCTGTGGCTTAAAACTTGCACAATTTTATGCACTGTAGAGTGTTTCACTTTCATTGCATATTACAGCTTAAGGCATAAAAATATAGCAAGTTTTCATGGTCAATAAAGCCTCAGTCTTTGTCACTTGATCATGTAACGAACCTAATTTGAGAAGTCTAATTTCTTGGCATCTGCTAAGGCTTGCAGAATGAGAAAGAAATAAAGGCTTAACTTGAAAATGTATTTATGAAACAGAAAAATGCTCTATATAAACAAGTTACAACATAGGTACAGAAAGATAATATATTATTGTGTTTAATAAGATCTGTGTCCTGAATATTCATTTTACCCATATCAAGTCTGTCCTTTTAGCCTTCCAAAAATATATTGAATGCTCCTGGATATATCAAGACTTCTGGAGTGGAATTGTTTAATTTAAGACAAGTAATGATAAAAATTCCAATGTAAGAGTTCACAATTTTAGTGCAAAAAATAGTTAACCCATATTTTAGTGTATTCACTAAAATGCTTTATCACATGTCAGTTATTTAGCACTTCCATAACCTTTATACAGAAAACACTATTAAACAAAGGGAATAGCATATAAAAATTATCACTTAAAATTGTAAATTGCTACAAAAATAATAAGACTGCAGAAAATTAAGTTTAATCTTCCAACAGTATTATGATGGTTTGTTTCGGAAAGGAAATCAACCTGCTCATATAACAAGTCATTATAAAATCAAATGGGTTATGACAAAATATACTTAAAACATAAAATATTTGGGGTAGAAGAATTTTCTTTGTATTGAGATATGCACTTGGGAAAACATTTGTTAAATGAGCAAGGAGAGAAGTTTGTCCTGCCAGAATTACAATTCTCTGCTTGATCCTGTGTTGAAGTCATAAACTTGGAATTAATCTCTGCCCATGAAAATTATTTGGATGTCAAATCCTGGTTTATAATTCTACTAGAGTCCTCATGAAATCTTTGAATAATATTAACACTGGCTATCAAGAAAATCCTGAAGTGCAGTGGAAGTTTCGTTTAAATATTCCCCATCTCTACTTAGAGGAAGTTCCTTTTGTTAACTCCACTGAGAAACTGCAGGAAGCTATTTGAAAGCAACTATTAAATAAGTTCACTGTTTCCAGTAATGCTAGGGTTCCCCCCTTTCCTCATCTGGTGTGCATATACACCAGGCAGTTCAAAGAGCGCTATAGTCAAGCACTCCCCCAGCTTTGTATTAAACTAAGCCACCACTGCTGTGAAGTTGATACCTATTGCTCAGTTATTTAATTGCAGGTATAATTTGAAGAAGTTTTTCTCTGTTGGATAAACTGCTAGCTGTGTGGGCTCAGGTACCTCACCTGTAAAATGGAGATGATTATAAACTATTCAGCAACCTCACCATGGGGCAGGGAAGCTAAACTCCATGTTCATACAGTGCTTGTAGATTCTTGTATCAGAGGGGTAGCCGTGTTAGTCTGTATCCACAAAAACAAGGAGGAGTCCGGTGGCACCTTAAAGACTAACAGATTTATTTGGGCATAAGTTTTTGTGGGTAAATAACCCACTTCTTTAGTCCTAATCAACTCTGCTTATGTGATAGAAGTGACAAATCTTGAAACCTTCCATGCATGGACTAGGCTCCCCGTCACCCATCCACGCAGAGGGCACTTTTTAAACAGTAGCCCTAACAACAATCTTAGGGACTGAGCTGCCATTCTGCTGTGCCTGGTTTGTGCTGTTCTGGGTGCAGAGCCACCAGAAATCTGGTGGAGGCAGTGCCCTGCGATTTCTCACAGCAAAGGGGGATCCTCCTGTGACTTAAAGCCCTATTCTACCCCCAGCATTCAAAGAAGAAAAGGAGTCTGACCAGCGTATCTCCATGCCCGGGACCCTCAGCACCCATAACTGTCTCTTGGCCAGCCAGGCAGGCTTTAAAGCTGGGACAACTTGTCCCTGACTAGCCCGTGTTGGGGGACATAAGGTCACTTAAAACCCCCTTTGGATCCTCCCACCAGACTTGTACTGAGCAGACCACGGCCAGCCAGGAACATTTGCCCCAGAAGAAGGGAATAGTGCAAGGGCCGGTAGCGTTGTTTTGGGCACAAGGCCACATCCTGCATGGCTTGGATTTAAAACTGGCTTACATGGGAAACTAAGTGCTAGGGGGGAATTACTGAAGACAGGTTATACTGCTACCAGCACAAACATATTTTCTAATGATTCTGAGGAGGACATAGGAAGCAAATAGTTAAAGTTTAGCAGTCACACCGTATGTCCTGGTTAGTAAAATCCATCGATGCCAGCAAAACTCCAGAAGGATTTAAAACACAGGGCACATGCATCTGGGAATGGTTGGTTTCTTAAGGGTTAATTTGTATCTTTAAATATACATCAAAAATCTAAAGGTAAACTACTTAAAGTAAAAATTTGGTAGGTTCCAATTCCACAGAGAAGTGACATCTTCCAGACTATTAGGTACATCAGAGCTTATAGGAAAAAAAGACTGTACACACACTTAGCCTGTCTGAAAAATGGATCCAATATACAAAGTCCAGAAAATTCAGTGGTAATCAAATAAAAGTCTCTCAGCACGGCTTATGCTTTGCATTATCCACATGCATTGAGAATCTTCTGAATATTTTCAGTTTTCATGTCTAATGAACAATAAAACACCTTGAATTCTGGATTATATTAAATTTAATACCCACCTTCAGGACAATTTCATTGATGGTAGCAGCATCTGATTCAAAGTAGAGGTGTTTGTAGTCATGATTACTTAGATATGTAAGTTTAAATATTGCATGACCTGGAAAGATAAAAAATACAGTGTTCAAAATACTTCTCTAAAGTTTTAGCAAAGCTCTTGCGCTCGACAGAAGAAAACCACAGATGGTGATCTTAGCATACCATCCGCACAGCAGAAGGAAGCAATGAAATGCTGACAGGCTTTTCATGTCATTTCAATTTAAGGCAAGTGCTGGCTTACAGGAGCAGCTGAACTCTTTTCAATAAAGTTCATTTCCCCACTGTAGGAAATGCAAAAATCTATCAAACGGCTAGTTAGGTCCCATTCAGCCCTAGACTATATTTCAGTTAAATTACCACATTAGAACTCCTTTATGAAACTACCCACTGTATAATCATCACATGTAGAAGATAAGTGTTATATTTAAGATAAAAGGTCAATTAACCCCAGAATTATCACTGTAAAAATTAAAAAAAACCCAGCTGCTTAAGGCTAAATAAAACAGTGCTGTAATTTTAAAGAAAAAAATTCTGTAGCAATGATATTGCAAAACAGATCTTCCCAGTTAGAAACACGGCTCTTTATTCTAGGGTAGTTGAAACCAAAATTTAGTCATGCTGTGTATTCATGTACCATCCGACTGACAGCCTTTATTCCTGCTGAGCCAAAGAAAATAGTTTTACTGATTCAACTGGCAACATTTTGGTGGCAGGTAGGCAAATCTCTGTGGCTGGCCTAGTGGAATGGCACGGAAGCTGGTGACCTTTACATTAATGTGAACAGAGCAGATGTCCTAATGGCAGAACTCACAGGAGTGAGTTACCATATAAACATAAATAGTTTCAAAATTAAAACTCAATGCATCCTGTATGTAAGCGTTTTCATCAGTTTTCATTTAATTTATTCATTTCAAAGGCCAGTTACCAATCCATAATGTACCAGCCACATTACTGTAAATTCACCTCTTTCCCGGAGGAAGCCTTATTTGCAATCTTATTTATGTTATCTAATTCTTCAGATCTTCAAAAATCAACTGATATATGCTAGGAAACCATGGCCAACAAATTTGAGACCTCAGTATTTTATCATGGCTGTTAATTAAGCACTATTATGATGCACTAATCATGAATATAAATTCTCTATTGAAAAATTGGCTAATAATTAAAAAAAACTTTAAATCATTTGACAAATGAAGCTTTGGTAGTATTAAAAATGCTGGAAGTCTCAGCTACAGGCTAATCAGTATGTTAATTCATTCACGACTGGCTACTGCTAAGGACTGAATTCAGCACCTTTTAACATTCTAAGAGTGCAACTACACACACACACACGCACTATTCATAGAGACATAATATAACTTCGTAAATTATCAACTTTCATGGCTTTTTATGGTACAAGGTGATGTTACACACTGGAATTTTAAAATATGGCAGAAACTACAGCCAAGAATCCAAAGGGCTCTATTCACTGCTGGTAATGGGCTAGGCTTCTTCACAGCACATACCGAAACAGGTCCTACCTCGAACTGTCACTTCACTAGCCCACCTGGAACGGCTCACTCTAGGTTTGCTTCTCTCCTGTCCCAAAGGTACTTTCTCCCAGGTCGTGGGCTGTGACCATGTAGACAGATTATTCTGGGGTGTTCAAAGCACCTTTCAACAATTCTCAAACACAAAACAGAAATGATTGCTCAACCCCATTTTGTGGTGGAAGAGGAAGCACACTCAGTGGGTAGGTGATGGACTGGCAAGCAGGGGACATTGGCTCTATTGCCAGATCTGCCACTGATCTGCTGTGTGACCAGGGGCTTTTCAGGGCAGGGACCGTCTTGTACTCTAGCAGGGTTTGGTTGCAACCTCCAGGTACCAAATATTACTAACAACAATAAGTAGTTGCAATGTATCAAAACCTGTATTAATTCTTCCCCTGCTCACTTGGCCAATCAGAGTCCGAGGGCACAGTCTGCTTAAAAGCTAAATCCTCCACGGACCCATGGTCACGGACGGGTCTGAACACAGGGCAAGTGGGGTGTTCTGCTGTGCAGAGAGCAGGGGACTGCAGCTGGAGGCCCTCCTGGGGGAAATTCAGGAGGTTGAGGATGGAGCAATGGTGTTGCCACTGGATCAAGTGTATGGAACTCCCTGCAGAGCAGCCTGCACTGGGAACAATGGGACGAGAGAGGGGGTGAGCTTTACCCTGTCTCCAGCTTAAATTACCTAAACTCCTTCTACCCATTTAAGGGCTTTTCCTCTCAAAACACGTGAATATGCACAATGGGCCCAGATGCAAGCTGCAAAGACAACATCTCTCTCACACATGCACCCATCTCTTCAGTGAGAAGGAACAGCATTAAATTGCTACTTCAGCTCTGTATTGCAGAGGTGTAAACTACATATTATATAAAGAATTAAAAGAATCACTGCAGTCCTACAGTATATTAACAAGAGTAGATAAGCAATAATGTTGTACGGCAGAATATTAATAAAAAGAATACGAGAGACAATAGGCTTGCTTGAAATATGGAAAACAGGCCAGCGTCACATTGAAACCTTCCCTAGCCCTCTCACCTCTTGTTTAAACACGTGATTTATTCCTTTTTTTTCAGCTGCAGTATTTATACAGCTGACAGAAGCAGAACACAGAACTTTATTTCAAGCACTTACTTTTGGATTTTAAAGAGTCAGCCTTTTCAATGACAATTACAGAGCAATACATGTCAATAACACTTTTATTGTGCTGTGTAACAGGAGGCAGAGTTCAATCCATCACCCCAGAGGTCTGGCAGGCCCCAAATCCTCCTGGAGGAGCACACAGAGGAGAGATCTAGTTTTTATGCCCAACATCACCTTGTTCTACACTAGAAGCACTCAGTAATATTTTAAAGAGAGGCATGTTAGCTAAGATGGAAACAAGTAATTGGTTACCCTGAGAACAAAGAATTTATGTTGTGGTGTGAAGGTCTCTTGAAAACACCATAAAAAGAACTGAGCTTCTCCATGAAAAAGAGAAAATTAATAAGAAAGCCCAGCACAAAAGGTGATGGGCTGCACAGAACATAAACCAGAACTAGATGGTGGAGCTATCAACCTAACCATACGATAGGTTGTTCCACGAGGCCTGCTCCACTACAGCAGCCGGCTGGAGCATTTGCAGGTGCAGCACATTGCGTTCATGCTCCATCAGTTAGGGTTGCAGCCCGATTTCCTGCTTCAGAAAGCAAGCGCCAACTGAGACATTGCTGATTTCAGAAACAGTGAAACAAAATGGTCTCATGCCACTAAAAGGAACCCCAGCAATTTGGGGCTATATGTGGTTAATAAAATGACAAGTCTAGTTACCTCCAAAGTTTAGTATAAACACCTAATGCTAGTTTGTGGAAAGTATTTGTATAATCAGCGATATAGGTGACGCCAGGTTTATATCCTCTGACAGGTGATTTACAAAACATTCCTTTAGAAGGTCGCATTACAGTATTATGCTCGTGTGCTTCCACATCCATATTATACTGTTCACGATGTGAAATATTAGTTCATTGAAACAATCAACTAGCACTTTGTTTTGTTACTATTCTGGCCAGATGGAATTTCTGAATTGTGAGGGATGGATTGATTTCCATTTCCAAGAGTACTTAAATATGTGATATACAGTTCTAAACCCTCTTAATGTCACCCCTGGTAATTCAGAGATCAATACAAATTTCAATATTTTCATATAAAGACCATCTGAAGACAAATGAGCTCTACTGTACCTTGTAGAATTCAGATAGCACGGCCTCCTACGAACAGCTTGGTTATAGTCAATTCTTTTAAATAAGCCTTGCCTGCCCTTTAATGTATATGGTTGAAATGAATATGTTCTGCTCCAGCCCAACATCTCTGGCATTTCCCTTCCTTTCCCTTCCCGCCTTCTGAGATCCCAGAGAAACGAATGAAATGTGAAACACTAAAGAGCCCTAAGCATTCATGTCTGGACATCCAATCCCTCAAAACTGGGAGATGTTCAGAGCTTGTTTGATCCAACAGGAGTCAGCACTATTACCACCACATTTTCATTGTAACCTCTCATGTTTGATGAGGAAAATATACTAGACTTATACAAACGGGTATTTACATATGTTCTCTTTAAAGAACATTCTATTATTATCCTGTTCACGTTCTAGAGCTGAGACATGCTGTCAAATTTCATTTCCTGGAACGACTGTGCAGTGCCATGAAATTTTGAAGAATTTCAGTTTTTACAATAGTTGGGAAATTTTTCCTAGAATTTCTGGAAAATACAAGTTGTGCTTGGAAAAATGTATAAAAGCTTTGTAAAATACATCTTGCTTCCATTCACATAAGAGAAAGAAGCTTTTCACTTTGACAGAAAAAGACATTAAGCCCTTTTATGAGGAACAATTTTTCACCAGTTTTACTCTGAGTGGAAACGTTTTTCCCCCAGAGTTCAGATGTTACCAACAACTGCCAGCCAATTTTACTCTTTTTAAAATTATGCACTATCTGAGCCTAGCACAATGGTGCCTTCATCCCTGATAGAGCCATTAGGAGCTACTATATGCCAGTACTGTAGTATAATAATAAGAATAATAATCTGGACAGCTCTTCAGTTTATTTAACTGGATGTAAACATCCATCCTGGAAAGGTGCATCTGTTAGAAGGAGAGTCATATTTCAGAAGGAATGACAACAACAGAAATTACGGGTGAAATCTTGGCCCCACTGGAGTCAATGACAAAACTTCCCCTGTTCACGGTAGTTGCCAGTAGGTCACTCGACAAAGCTGCTGTGAAGTACACCTCATGACAAGGAGGTGAGGACAACGGACTATAATATGATGCCCACTAATACAAAGTATAAACAGGCAGCTCTACTTTTTCTGGTTTATTCATTTCTTTTGGGGACTTGCATATTCTGAGAAACTTTCTCCATAACTCAGGTCCTTTACATTCCATTACCATCTGTTTAAGGAAACATTATTACAGTGGGAGCCTCCACTCCAGGATCTGTGAAAGCAGAGCTGCAATGAAGCATGTGCTGCATGTGACCATTTTAAAGTCACATTGTGTTAGCTATTTACACATGGGGAATTTTTTCAGTTTTTATCCTTTCAGAAATTATATCAAAGGCAGAAATCTAATAAAGGTTTTTGCATGAACTATGAAAACTGAGGTGGAACCCAGGATTGCCCAAAACCTCTTCACCAGCAACCTTGTTTTGGAAAGAGATGATAAATAAATCAAGATGCACTAAGCAGTGCTTCCACATGGCAATCGCCTCCTTCATTGCATCTGCACCTCATCAATCACGCTATTGTCTGCTTGAAAGGCGAGCCTTGTAAATGTCATATCCACTCAAGCCCAAGGAGAAGCGAATCAAAATGCAGCAAGGAGTTTTAATTGGATAGTGTAATTAAACTAAAAAACCCCAGCAGACTAGCTTTGACAGGATAGATGAAGACCCCTTTTAATAGGGCTACGAAACATTTGTTAAAAGGATGAGGCAATACACGTCCTGATTGGGCTCCAGAGTACTTTTATGAGAAGGCTATTCAATAACGGATGTATTTAATGAGTTAAAGCTAAGCTCTATTTTGTACTCAGGCAGGACTTTATCTTACCGTACGCTAATACATCACAGGGCTGAATCTATTAATAAAGAGTTACCCTTAAATTAACAATCCACAGCTACAATATTATAACTTCGTAACTATAACCTGATATATATCACACATCATGAACTGCTCACTGCAAACACAGTCTCTATTATTTGCTACAGTAAATAGTTGTCCAGGCCAGTCATTAATTCGCAGGCATGGACAAAACCCTATTTGCCTTGTAACCAGCCACTTTCTCTGGTGGATCAAGCTTTACACAATTAATGCCAACCCAACATGGGGTGACCTTCTGGCATTGCCAGTGGTACAACAAAAGCAGCATCAACCTCTGATCTACAGTACGCCACACATGGATTGCTCTGATTTTTAGCCACGTCCCCATCTAGCCTCCAATGATTTGAGCCCACAGTGTCCTGCAGACACAATTACAACTACAAAATCACGTGTACTTATTCACACCTGCACTTGCACCCATTTAGATCTCTACCTAGCTACTTTATGGGTGCAAACAATTGTCCATGTTGAATTACAATTGCTGTTATTTCTTACAGTTATAGTCTTCTCAAGACTTCCTCTCAGCTGAGCCTACCTCTGGCTCATCTGATCAAAAAGCTATTGCCTTGGATCATGTATTGCGGGTGCTGTGTTATCCCTGGAAAGGACCACAACTCTGGTAACCACCAAATAAGCAATATTTTATTCACAGCAACGTCATTCACAAAACAGCTCCAGTAATTACTCTCGCTCCACTGAAGGGACCCAGGGCCCAGTGTGCTAGATATTAGATATACTTGCTGACAAGGTGCTAGGTGCAGATCTGAGCACAGGATGTTCATGGCAAGAATGCACTGGCTAAAAGAAATCATTCAAATATTCCATTCCATTTAAACAAAAGTGAGAAGCTGTTTAGAACTCTGTGTTCTAAAAGAACTGACTGGCTGCTCTTACATTCATTTAAACAAAACATTCTATATGCTCTGTATTAAGGTTTTCAGTTGCTCTTCTAATCAGTTCTTTCATAATGCAACAATAAAATCATTAATTTAATATTATGCAATGTATATAATCTGGAGGAACATGATGCTGAATTAAAACTTCAAATACATTTAGCTTTAAATGAAAACTCTATAAAAGCATTTCAGCCATCAATTTGGCTATCACTTACAGCCAGTATGAATTCTGCTGGAAAAGCTATTTTCGTGCAGATGTGGAATTCAATGGGAAAGACTGACTCGTGTAGCAACATCAATCAAAATGTCGGCTCTGTTGGCAGCTATCCACAGTAAGGCAGGTTCAAAGGTCACAGGATAAAGAAAAAGCCAAGCTCTGGTTCAGCTCTAATATCTTCTCGCTAGAAGTCTTGCAAAGGTACCTACCCCCTTCTATATCAGCCTGCTTTCATTAATCTTCTTGCCATCTTCTTTAACTAGTCATGCAGAACCGCTCGATAGCAAGACATAGAATGGGGAGGCCGTATGTCTATTACCGGGTTAACATTCTGTTAAGCCCCAGTGCAACAATGGAATAGGAATCTAAAGAAAACCTTAAACTGCAGGGTTCAATGCAGGCAATTAAATTACAACTTGAAATTACCGATATATCTGTGACCTACAGAACAGAATGCTTTTGTTTAACCCACCTTAGCATTAAGGCTACTCGAGCTAACGAGCGATCCTTTTAGTTTAATAAAAAATAGGATGATAAAGAATCATTATTCAGTAGTTTGAATTTAATTAGTAAATGAAACAGATTTCTGCAGATGTTGGCAAGTACTTGGGAATGGAAAAAAGATTCATTCAGTTTGGAGACCACAATTTTACCAGACTAATTTATCCTCAATTTTACCAAAAGGCCTTTCTTGAAACTAATAATCCCCTCAAAACTTCAGTGCTTGATCAATGTTTTCTTTCTGCAGATGTTGTAGTAACCTGGTAACCTTAAACCTTAACAGGAACAGCAACAGCATGCATCGATCACAACCCACACTTTGTCCGTAGCGCACTTTTTAAAAATAGGCAAGGGTCAGTGGCACTGAAGTTTTACCTGTGTTCAAATAATGTAAGACAATAACAATCAAATTTCCTTTAAATTACACTATTGCAAGGGGATATAATTGTATTAAAGCTATTATGTTGCTTCCTTAAGACTTTATATTATGTACACTTAACTGAGATACAGAGCTCTCTTTAGCTATGAAAATGACAGCTACTTTATTAAGGTTTAAATCTTATTTCTTAATGATAGGATGCTTCCTTTCAAGATTCAAAACCTGCAGAATCTTTTGTGATAATCAGATTGAACTTGATTTAAACAAGCACTTTATACAGTGTTTGCAGATTCTAATGGTACTGGGTTTAACTAGTAAGGCCATTACCTCTTCCCCCTGTCTGAATTCAAGAGGCCTGACTTAATTCAGAAATAAGACACTAACGCTCGCCTAATGCAAGGGCACACAACAACTCTCAGACATACCCAGCACTAACAGCAAACTAGATATTGAAGCTATTTCAAAACAAATATATATTTGCACATTGACTTTAATTAGATGCAGCCCTAAGTTTTGTGAACTTGTGATAAGAAGTTTCAACTACTTACCCCAACTCCCAAAATTCATCTGTAAATATTCAAAAACTTGATCTCCAAAGTTCCACGTCCTTTACTACTCACAGGGGTATGGCTATAAATCTTCATTGCATGAACTTACTTTACAGTGAGACATCTGAGTTTAAAGGAAAGGAAGCTATATTGCCCTCCCACCCCCTTTATACGCCATTGCTATTTTCAAAGAATTCTCTCTGGAAACTCCAGGGTCTCCATACTCTGCAAGACACAGTAACCGTACCCATGTTAGTTACCTGCATACTTCTGGGAAATTTTTGCATACATCGTCAGACACACTGATCATAATGACCAAACTGCTTTGACAGTAGCACTCCACGTTAACATGAAAAATTGGCCATAGTTGGAAGTTTTTGAAGAACATCTCTTTCTGTTCAGAGATGTGACAAGTAAGTCTAGCAGTGCAGTGAACAACCTCATTATAATCCAACTGCTAATGTCTCCAGAGAGCAGTCAGTTTAATAAAACATCCAGTATGTTTTCACACAATCTAACTGCAAGGCACTGCACAAACACTGTTACATGTTGCAGTGTGCTTCTGAAAGACTAGATGAAGCACGCTTGTGTTACAAGAGATAAAAACATGGAAACAAAATATATTGCAGAACTCAAAACCCTTATCTTTTCTCAGCCTTTCATTTGTTGCAATAATTCATTCAAGGAAGCTCCAAGAATAATTTTTGATGTAAACTCTGCTACAAACATATATCACTATGCTGATAAAAATCACAGGCAAAACTTAGGAAATACAGTGAGCTTCACTCCTTTACTCTGCTAAAATAACTTTTGCTCTTTTAAAATTCAATAGATACCGATCTGCCACTAAGAGTGCGCCAGAATGCATCATCCTGGGATATCACACCACAAGTCTTTTGTATTGCCCTAAAATAATGCATTCTGGGGCATCTTTACTGGACCTTGTAGAGGTGCAGATTTCAGGAAGAAGAAAAAGAATTATTTTCACCCTTTAAAAATAGATAAAATCTATTTTAATACAAAAATTGTCGGGATTGTGATGTGAAGGAGAGGAAAATCAAAATCTCCAATATTACAAAGGTGTCTTTGCTATCTCCCATCCGCAGCCTTTCCTACTTCAATGTCTGCTACTCCAAGCCATCCTCTAGCTGGCTCCTTACTTCTCTGGAAGGAGTTGCAGTTTGTTGTAGTTGGGCAGAAGTGTCCCTTCCAGCAGCAGCATGTGCTACCTCTGAAGTGCTGACAGTCCCCAAAGACTCCCCCCCATCATTCCAACTGCAGATCTTTTGGATGCAAACAAGTTTAGAGACATATGATGCCTCCTAAGCTAGTGTGGTATCAAGCCCATGACAAAAACCTAGATTTTCAGGACTGGATTTTTAGATACAGCCTGTTTTTGGCTGTGTGCACAATTTTGAAACGACATTTTTTTGCCATTGAAATTGTGGGTGCAAACCCAGAAGCGTATTATGAAGCTGGGTTGACACCTGGCTGAAAGTCCAGCCTTCAAGGATTTTGTCAAGAATCGCACATTTTGCCACACCATTGCTGACTGGCCAACCTTGCTGCTAAAGCTCTGCTCTGCAGTACTCCGAAGATAAGGCTAGGCAATTTCAGACTGCTCGGCCACTAAGGAAGCTGTACCTCAGGATCACACTCACATGGAGTACAGTGACAACTTGCTGGAGGGATGCGGGAGAACGATTGGCTTGACCAGAGATACAGAAACAGGGGAGGCAAATGAAGTGGTGATTCCAAGGATAATATTAGCATAATCTTTAATGAAATCTGTGCACCCACAATCTCATCCCTTCAAAGTAACGTGACCAACTCATTACCCTAGTAAGTGCACATTATGTTTTCTCTATCTCACTGCTACACTAAGGGTCTTTCACTACCCTCATACAAAGCATGTATGTACTAACATCTATAATATATTTAACTTCTTTGTCATTTTGCATCATTATAATTTGGGGTCACTATCAACAACTATCTATTTTTCGTCTGTGCACAAAGAGCTTGTTGTCCTGTTAGTTCTTTTAATCATCGATGGTACAAATACTACAATGCAGCATTCAACCAAAACATTCAGGCCTTAAGCTCAACCCAGACCTCACTTTGCTGTCTGGTGAAACACTAGTGTCCTATGCATGCTTTCTGGTTACCAACGAAATCACTTACTGCCCTGGTTCTTAAATATGGCCACTGCTTTGCTGAAACTGAATTCTTTGAGTCAGGTCATGCTCTCAACTGTACTAACCCCAGAACTGCAGCTATTTTGGGATGTGCTGTGTACATTTGAGATTAAAATCTACCTCTAAGAACATGTGTTCTTTAAATTCATTCAAGCTGCTACCCAAAGGCTGCTACAATAAAAGTTCAAAAGCAAGCGCAATAATGTTGGGAAATGTATCACAGCCAAGGGGTTAAACCTTGGATCACAGGAAATAGCAATTTCCTGATGGAACACTACTGGTGGATACTGATGTCAGGACAAGAAATACTTAAACAGGGTCAGACCTTCAGTCTACAGTAAGTAGCACTGAAATGCCCTTGTTAAAATGATATCTGTACATAACACCCTCTACTATAATACAACCAAGTCCGATATAAAGAAATTTCATATAATGAATAAAACACACCTATGAAAAGAAAAGGACATGGTGGCAATATATTCTCTTGGCACCTAGCACATACTGTGGGAGAGAGGGAGAGAGCAGAGAACATAAATAAAAAGCACTACTCACTTGGGCTTTTTTCTTCCGCAAGGTCACAGGCACAGAGGAGTTCAGAATCGATCGAAATGGGTTTCTGCTTAATCCAAAACTTAGTGCTGGCCTTCTGATTAGTAACAGGGTCTATCTCTACCTTGTCTCCAGAGATACCTGAGAATCAGAGGGAATAAAAAGCCCCAACAGTGGACTGTATAAGTGATTTCATATCAACCATTTGACACACTTTATAAATTGTACGTAGGATCAAAGTATATTGTCCTTTTGGGCTTTTCGAAAGAGCAGGAGTGTTTGAAGCCAAAAAGCAAAGTAATTATCAACCTGTATACATAACCTTTAGCAAGCTAGGTGCCCTCCTAGCTTGCTAAAAAAAAGCACTACAGCAAAAGAAGAAGCATCAGGAAACACATTTCACAAATATGTAAGCACAGCTGTTCTGAGAGTGGCTGCTAAATGGATTATAAGGTTTATAGAAAGACGCACCTCCTGTGTTGTTTTTTCAAATCACCACTATTATATATATTTACTATCTCAGAAGACAACAACCATTGGTAGTATTTGTTTGCTATCCAAACAGATTCTTCCAAAACAGGATGTCCAGTCCTGGGGATTGTATGCATTTTTACACTTCTAGCAATTTAGAGCCAACCCTAATTAGGCAGCTTTGAAAGCAAGTAATGGGCTCTGTCGCTCCTGGCACAGAATTTGCCTGTTTATGGGCATAGGCTTCCCCAGATGGCTGCATACTACACTACTATATGTCTAGGTGAACCGGATACACACACAGCACATTAACACTTCAGGGGAAGAACATGGAACAGAGAGAATCCTATAACAGACAAATCCTGAGAGTGACTGTAGAAAATGTTAACTATATCATCACTTCCAATTTTATTTCTGAACTTGTGAAAGACGGAGCAAGGAGAGTTAACACTGTGCTGGAATCTACCCTGCAATATATACTGGAATTTATGGCAGTCTTTATCACAGAATTACCAAGCAACAGCCTTGCTGTGCTGCACCGAAGAGTACAGGAGCTCATTGTTTAGTTTACAATTACAAGTCTCTGTTGACATGACTGAACAAGCCTCTCAGGATCCCTTTCATAGTGAGACCTGTGTGGAGCCTTAAAAGTAATTACATTTTTAGGTCATGACTTACAGGTCAAGGTCACAATGAAATAGGGAAAATGGAGCAAGCGAATAAAAAGTAGTTAAAATAACAACATGTTGCTGTTGCTTCTCTGGGAAACTCGCAGAGATAAACGTTTCCCTTCCAAGGCCTTTTGTTCAGATACTTTGGAAAATGCTATGCCAGGTTTGGCTGGAGTGTAAGGAAAACTTATTTAAACAGGAGATAATAAAAGAAAAATATGATGGTAGCTTACATCTATCTATCTAAAACCTCTGCCTCTCCCCTCTCAAAAATGAAACCCCAATTGATACATAAAAATCTGTTTCATTTGTACTTTATTCAATTATAAAACCAAAATGCACAGACAGCAAAAGGCAGATGCCCAGAGCATGCATGTTCCTATGGTCCTTTGTTTTAACCCTGGTCATCACAATATGGTTTATAGAGTGCCACAAACAATTCTTACTTTTTGATTTAGCAAATGCATCAATTTGTCCTTAAACAACATCCCTCACATCAGAGATACCATATTTCAATTAGGCAGAGTGTCAAGAATTTAATTGATGCTAGAAGTGTTAGATCTAGATATCGTGAGCAGACTGAAGCTATATCAGGAGATCCACTTTATCAGAAGATTTCACTCCAGAAAAATTTTATAACCCAGTTTTATTTTTTATTTCAGTGTAATCAATAATTGGCCAAAATCTAGACATTTTCTGCTTCTCAAAGAAAATTATATTTGAAGTTGAGGAGAGAGTTTTTATTTTTATGCTTGAAAAAGTCAAGACAAGTTCTACAAAATAAATGTACAAATCCTTTTCTTCCTCCTTGCCTAAAGCAAACAAAATATCGTCGCTACTGGAAACAGCTTTTAAAAATTTCATTCTGTGGTCCTTCAACTGCAGAATTCACAGAGTCAATATTGTTAATGTAGATTGTTAATTTGATAGGATGTGTCAGGTAACTCCACTGGAAAATTATATAAAACTGTTCCAGATGAACAGATGATAGTGACATGAATTAAAGTGATAGAACAATAGTGGAATATAAACCAGAAACGACACCCAAAGTGGCTGTTGATTTATTGCCATACTGAGTTTGGTTCTGGGCTTCCATGTATATTAGTGCTACAAATCTGGGTCCATTTAGCAGAGAGATGCTCATACATACATCACCAGCTCCTGCTCCAAGCCAAGGTCACTCCCCATTGCATCAATCTTTTCAGCAGAGGCTACTTCACAACCCATGGATTTTGTAACCATCTCAGATGTAACAGACTTTCCTCCTCTTTCATCTTTCCTTTATCATGTAAAATACACTTTAACTTCTATTATTTTTATCTGCAAATTGTTGCTGTATCCTTCATCTATTATTTCTGCATCTCGGCATCATTTGCTTTAGCCTGCACACATCCACAAGAGCACATTCTTTGTCAATGCTGTCTGTTTGTGTGTTACTGTGCTCCAATATGCATGTATTTGAACCCAAAATCCATGGAGTATTAGCTAGTTCATAAAGCTTACGCAGTTTCTGCTTTACTCTCTGAATTAGTCACATTCACAATCAAGTTAAATGTATTATTCCTTTCATGTAGCTATTTTATCAAAACAAATGGTACAGATACAACAACCCAGCACTACCGTTGTGTTCTTGCTGTTTTCTGTGCTAGGATTTGGAATGGGACATTTTAATAACATACTTTGCCACCAATAA
Organism: Chelonoidis abingdonii; assembly: GCF_003597395.2. Taxonomy (NCBI): domain Eukaryota; kingdom Metazoa; phylum Chordata; order Testudines; family Testudinidae; genus Chelonoidis; species Chelonoidis abingdonii. Next base: position 24,627,134 of record NC_133792.1, read on the forward strand.
TTTTTCAAATCAATATCCCTCCTTTAGTTTTGATAACATAGTGCACAAATAAATACATCTTTTCCTTACTGCATGCTGGAAACTGAGTAGAAATGTTGACAATACAGTACATGTGCATTATGATGTGACACAAGTTAATCATAAAACCCCAGACCCTGTGACTGCTGTGACTAAAGCTTTCAGCTCTAATAAAAGGTCAGCCACAGAGCGGTCATTTCTTCCCTCTATAACTCCTTTTAGCATCAGTAAGAATTACATGAAGGTGTATACACTCCTGGGCATTCCTCTCAGCTCTCTGGATAAACCCAGAACCAGATTCTCTCACCGGTCTTACAAGGTGCAGCGTTTCTCAGAAAATCAAAGGGAAGAATACACAGATACTTACAAAACGTAGCTTATAGCAGAGGTTCTCAACTTTTTTCTTTCTGAGGCCCCTCCAACATGCTATAAAAACTCCATGGCCCACCTGTGCCACAAGAAGTGTTTTTCTGTATGTAAAAGTCAGGGCTGGCATTATGCGTAGCAAGCAGGGCAAAGGCCCATGGCCCCAAGCCACAGGGGCCCCCCCACAAAGCTACATTGCTCAGGCTTTGGCTTCTGCCCCGGGTGACCGGGTTCAGGGCCCTGGGCTTCAGCCCCATGCAGTGGGGCTTTGACTTTCTGCCCTGGGCTGCTGCGAGTCTAATGCTGGCCCTGATTGGCGGCCCCCCTGAAACCTGCTCGTGACTCTCCAGACCCTTGGTTGAGAACCACTGGCTTATAGTACCACTATTGGCCACCCTGCTTTACACAATCAAATCTGCTCCTTTAAAATGTTTATTTCCTTACTGATGGCTTTGTACAGGCAGTTATAGTAAAAAAAAATGGACTTATTGACAAGTACATTATTACAAATATAAAGCTATGCAATTTTAGACACGGGCATTACTCCATAGCCAAATTTCATAAACTTTTTCAGCAGAGCAGGTATTACACTATATGCAAACGCATAGAACCTATTTGTGACAGGGTGTATAGACCCCACATTGCTAAGGAAGGTGCCAGACAGGCCTTGTGTGCATGGCTAGCCCTGCCCCTCTGACCCTGTTAACCAGGTATGGTAGGGAGGAGGCCTTTAAAAGGGAGGTAACTGCAGTCAGCTAGAGGAAGAGATCACCCTGAGCAGGAAAGTGCTGAAGTGACTCCTGAAGCCACAGGATGGACTCTCAGGGTATGGCTACACTTGGAGGTGTGCAGCGCTGGGAATTACAGCTGTGTTTGTACAGCTGCGTAGGGACAGCGCTGCAGTGTGGCCACACTGACAGCTACCAGCGCTGCAGTGTGGCCACATTTGCAGCATTTGCAGCGCTGTTGGGAGTGGTGCATTGTGGGAAGCTATCCCACAGAGCACCTAGTCCCATTTTGGCGCCATGGGTTGTGGGAAGGGGATGGAAGGGTGCAGGTCATTCCACTTCCTGTCCCAACATCCCGTGGTGCATCGCTTCACATCCCAGCAGTTTGGCGCCATTGTGAGTCTCTGTGCAGTGCGATTTATGTGGGAAATGGAGCCCGAGCTGCTGAGGACTTTGCTGATGAATTTCGCCAGCACATCACGTTTGGCAGTTGAGCTATTCCTTCAGCTCCAAAGTGACAGTGAGGATTCCGACGATGATATCGAGTCGCCTGACGCATGTGACACTAAATTGCTTGTGGCAGTAACGGACATGCTCAGCACAGTGGAACGCCGCCTTTGGGCTCAGGAAACAAGCACTGAGTGGTGGGATCACATCGACGTCCTGCAAGTCTGGGCTGACGAGCAGTAGCTGCAGAACTTGGATGAAAAATAGCCACTATTCATGGGACTGTGTGAGGAGCATCGCCCCCACCCCCTGCGGCGCAAGGACACAGTAGATTGAGACTGCCCTGTCAGTGGAGAAGTGGGTGGCTATTGCAATCTGGAAGCTGCTGGCAACTCCGACAGCTACCGATTGGTCCGGAACCAGTTTTGGAGTGGAAAAGTCGACCCTTGAATCGTTTGATAGCAAGTTGCAGGGCATTTAATCGCATCCTGCTAGAAGAACCGTGATCTAGGGCACGTGCAGGACATTCTGGATGCTTTGCACAAATGGGTTTCGCTAACTGTGTAGGGGTGATAGATGGGACGCAATATTCCCTATTCTTCTGGCACCTACCGCCACCCGGCATCCGAGTACATTAATCGGCAGGGGTATTTCTTATGGTTTCCTCACCACGGCGCTTTGTGGATTCACCGTGGCCTTCTGACATTTAAACAGGGCTGGCCTGGAGAGGGCATTGCACCTTTCGGAAGAGGCAGGGACTTTTTTCCCCCACCCGGAAGCACAGTAGGGGATACGTCGAAATGCCCATTTGTGATCCTTGGAGACCCCGCTTACACCGTTAATGCCTTGGCTCATGAAACCGTATACAGCGAAGCTTGACAGGGCAAGACCGGCAGTTGCAACTACAGGCTGAGCCGGTGCCAGAATGACTCTACGAGTGTGCTTTGCGGCCGGTTTAAAGGACGCTGGAGAATCCTTTATGGGACTAGACTTGGGGGAGCAAGCATCCCTGCGGTTATATCGCGTGCTAGGTACCTCCATTAAATTTGTGAAGGGAAAGGGTGAAAGATTCAGTCAGGCATGGACCTCCGAGGTTCAACGCCAGGATCTGAATTTGCACAGCAGAGAGCAGGGCTACTAGAGGGGCCCAGCACAGGACTAGCAGGATTAGGGATGCCTAAGGGAGCAATTTGAGGCTGAAAGCCAACATAGTATATGTTGATGCTTGCATGGGAGTGAAAGTGCAGTGGTTACAATGATTTGCAGTGGCCTGTTTTTACCTGGGTACGTATCCTCAACTTTCTGCAATAATAAACAACTGTGTAAAAGCCAAGAAATCATTTTATTGAAAAGAAAAGTAAGTAAAAGGGCAGGGGGGTAGGGTGGTGAAACTGTACACGTCAAGGTTGAATATATCTGCCTGGATGCTGTGCAATGACTGCTGCAACTTCAGGATGAAATGCTGACATGGTGATAGGGGTTGAGTGCAGGAGGGGTAAGGGGTGCGTAGTTGCTCAGGGCTGGTAGCGTGAACGTCTGACAGGGTGGTATGGGGACTGGTGGTGATAAGAACTGGTATTTGACTGGAGAAGCGGGTTTTGGAGCGAGCATGTGGCAGGTCGACAAAGGAGAGAGTTTGGAGAGAGAGGGGGTGAGGAGGAGAAGCAGCAGGTAAGATACTTGAGGTCTAGCTGCTGAGAGTGGCACTGAACGTAGCTGACCGTGGTCTAGAGCGAGTCGTTTGGGCAGCAGAGGAAGAGACTCATCAGACATCGCTTGTAAGCCTTTTCCTCATCTCTATAAGCCCATTTCACTGTTCTCCACTGAACTTCACGCTAAGTAATTCCTATCTACTGATGACCGAATATCTATTCTATCTACCCAGATCGTGAACTAGCACTCTTCAATTACGCAAGCATACCTGGCAGAAGATCGAATAACTATGATCCAGCATCTTCTTTGCTTTTCTTAGTTTTCCTCCTCAGGTTTTGTAGCCTTTATTAGCCGTATCCCGTGAATAGGAGCCATTGGTTACTGTTAATAACCCTTAGATAGATTCTCCAATCTGGACCTAGATCAACAAAAAAAAACAAAAAATGGAAACATTTATTACAGAGGCTGCATTGTGTATAATCACAGTGAAGAGTTTTTAGCTCCATTGTACCATACTTTACACATAGCAAGCACAGCACAGAGCCCACAAAGCAGCAAAGACATGGTGAGTAATGGGAAATGAGTGCTCTCCACTGCCGCGGCTCACCTGGGAAGGGGAACTGCTGGTCAGGGCTTGCACTAGGGTTTCTGTGCATTGGGGAAGGCAGAGAGCAGTGTGGTGGGAACTGCACTGAACACTATTCCTACATTTTACACAGGGTTAATCTGCCAGAATTATCTCGCTGCTGCGGGTTACCTGGGAAGAGCAGGAGGGTTACCTGGGAAGGCAGGAGGGTCTTCTACAGCAATGTGGATTCCGCCATGGTTCCTCATGCAGCTTGCCTGTGTGCGGCAATGGTCCCCCCACCCCTCACGGCACAGTGGCGGGGAGTGTTAGCCAGACTGGACAAGGACGACAAGTGGCTCTCCCTATAAACTTGTGCAAGTGCATTGCCACAGCTCTGGCTGAAACTTTTTGAAGAGATTACAGACGCCGATTAACCGAGACGTGATACACCACATCAATAGGCTATTCCACACCTAGGCATGCATGCATACAGCCATAACCCCCTTCCTCTCCCGAAACATTTCCATTCTGAAAATAAAAGCTGCTTACCGGAACACCGCTCCTCTGCTTCTTCTTCACCAACAAGTTTCAGCTGCTGCGACTGGCTAGCTTCTTCCTGGCTTGAGAAGAGCTCCTGGCTGCAGCTCCTGGACTCCAGGGTGTCTCCCCCCACCCCAGTACTTCTCACTCTCGTCCCCCCCCCCACCTCCTCTCCTCACCCTGCTCTGAACTGTCCATCGTGGTCCTAGGATTGGCAGTGGGGTCCACCCACAAGTATCACGTCCAGCTCCTTGTAAAAACGGCAGGTCAGTGGGGGCAGCACCTGAGCGGCAGTTTCCCTCAGAGGGCTTTGCAATAGGCACTCTGCAGTCCTTTACTTTAAACACTGCACTGCACCGCATCCCGCTCCATTGGCCCTTTCCAGCATGGACTTTGAATATCTGCCCATAGTTTCATAATTCTATGGCTGGAGCGCAGGTGTGACGCACAGCTTCCCCACCAAAAACATGATGAGGTCCAGCAACTCGCCAGTGCTCCATGCTGGGGCTCGTTTGGCACGTGGAGGCATGGTTACTGATTGATTGATTGATTGCACTCCACACCTGCTGAGCAAACAGCGAAGGGGATTTTTAAAATTCCTGAGGCATTTAAAGGTGGGGTCACCTGAGCCCAGGCAGTAGCATGCGAACTGATGAGCAGACTGGCTGAAAAGGTATTCTGGATACCTCCTAATACCCTGGGGCCAATAAAAGCGCTTTTAGTGGCCACACTTGACAAGCAAGCTCTGCATCACCAGCGCTGCAATCGTTACAGCTCCAGCAGACCAGGTGTACAGCCAGCGCTGCAGCCAGGGAGTTGCAGCGCTGGCTGTGCCTTGCAAGTGTGGACACAGAGTAAGTTGCAGTGCTGTAAACCCACCACCAGCGCTGCAACTCTCCAGTGTAGCCATGCCCGCACTCAGGATCTCTCTGCTCCACTTCTACACGGAGTGCAGCGATCCCCCAGGGTAGGCCTGACAGAGCAAACCTGATTCAACAGCCCAGCCAGAAAGACTCCTTGAAAACTGCTACACAGACAGCCCCAGAGTAAAATGGAACTGTTGGCTTTTTTCCCTTTGAGCTGACTCTGGGGAAAAAAACTATTTTTGAGTGTGCTAGGACATTTACCTTTCCTTTTGATTCCCATATCAGAAGAGACTTAAGAAAACCGCAAAGGGTGAGATCCTCCTCATAAGAAATAAGTAACTGGGGCCAGTATCTAAATTACCCAGTGAACATAACTGGGTGAGGCCAGGGTCTCCCACCATCTGGGAGAAAAACTACGGGGACACTTACACTATTATCTAAAACCAACCAACCAGCCAACAAGAGAGACATTCGCTATCTTTAGCAAATTTAACAGAACAAATGTAAAATTGTGCTAAGATTTTTCTGCATTACTGTTGGGGCCCTGTTGCACATAAAAATACCTTCCCCTTAGAAAGGTTCTCCCAGTTCGAGGAAGATTTCCTAACTTAAAATGGAACACTGGTGGAATTGGTACTTCTACTCAATCTTGAAGGATGTTTTTAAGTGTGGTCACTGTACAGCCCAATGTTTCCTGGCCAGCATGTATATTCTTGCAGTACACAGAGTAATCAATGCAATCAATAAACGATGTCATCTAATGACTTCAGATTCTCAGTTCCCTCAGGAAACAGGTTTTTCCATGAAAACTGTCACTTAACTACTGCTAATATATAATATGACTGATAAATAAAAACGCTGACCATCCACATGCTATTTGGCACTGAAAGCCCTAAAATCCATAAATATAAACTAATATATGTATTGGCTCTGACATTTCACATTCAGTGGAGTCTATTCTGCCACCACACTGCAAGAGGATTAACATATTTAACTCCCATTAGTTCTAAACAGCACTGACCCTTAATGTTTATGTTTGAAAGCACTGACACATGAACAACAAAAAAGTTTCCAGTAGGAGAAATTCCACATACATATAGTTCTTATGACCTTACTTTGGAGTTTTTGATATTTTCCATTTGTTCATGCCTTGAACACCTCACTGGGTTTTTGTTTTGTACGTAATCAGAATATAAACACATACTGCAATTTGTGCAGCCATCAAAAATAGACACATGCACAGGGTGTTACAGAAGGTGAGTAAGGAAAGTTTATGGTCCATACACCTTCACTACACCAGCCCCTTCACTAACAACTTTGGCCATTTGTTTCCTGTAACAGCTCTTCTCCCTTAACCATTTATCTTTAGTGATCTGTCATGACCTTTTCAAGCTCTCATTTCTGACAGCTTCCAGACACAGCAAGTCAAACTTCACTGAAAGCAAATGATCACACCCAGATAGTTTACTCAAGAGCAGAAAACATGCCTAACACTGTTCTACTTCAACCCCAGCATATAAATCCTTCCCTAACAAGACAGTTCAAAATAAACTGAAAAAGCTTCCAATGTACATATTTGCAGGAGAATATCATTTTTTTTACACGTTCAGAATTGGAGTAACAAAGAGACTAACGGTAATAAATACTGGAGAAATTTTCAAATTTATAAATATTCTACTAAATAATACAGAAAAATATTTTGTAAGCATTTAATATTTTAGTACTGAGTAATTTTTAACAAAGTATTTGTGAGTGTATTATAGTTCACTTATACATGTACCATTAAATCAAATTTCCACAATTTAAACCGGAGACTATAAAAGCCCTATTATTGTTAAAAATTAGTAAATAGCTTTTTTATTAAAATCCTGTCATCTTTTAGCCTTCAGGTTTTGTAGAACATTGAGAAAGCTAGAAAGGCTAATGTTAAACCCCTTACAGAACACTAGCTATATTCTGTTCCACTCCACCATTCCATTAACACCATTAGAATCTATTGGTTTTATAAAAAATTCCCTAATTTAGCATGGACTGATTTGAACATTAATCTGCATGTTTAGTCAGCAAAAACCTCTGCTTTGGAAAGCACAGACAAAAGAGTCACTAAATAATGGCCTTCTTAGACAGGGAATATGTGCTAGCTGATTGAAAACACAAATACTTAAATATTGTCAACTGATGTGCTAAGAAATGAGATATAGTTCATATTTATTTTGAGAGAAGAGATGCCTTTTACTGTACTTCTCTGAAGCACAGATTGACAAGTGGGGAAGAATGATCAAAAACCTATAATTTAATTCCATTTTACACAGTTTATGAGGGTTTTATTACATTAACTTGGACTTTTTGACAGTAAACAATTAGTAGCAATATTAAACACTATACTGTATGGTCAATTAGACAATGTGGTGATTGGGCATTTTTACTGCACCTATGTGGGCAGATAACTATTTGAGGTGGCTGAAGTTTTGAACTGCTCTACTTTTCTTGGCCTTACAGTATAAATTGATTTACCTAATTGAACATCAGTTGTGAACCGAAGCCTATGGATCATGCTGACTTTGAAGGACTTGTAATGGTGGCTACTAAGCATATCTTGAACTGTAGCTATATCGATCTGAGGATCTTCCTCTGAGATCTCTTCTCCTCTTGAACCTGCCAAAAAAAATAAAAGGCTTAAAATGTGGCACAAATAATTAAACTAGAAAACAAATATTATTGTCTCTTTTGCAATTACAAATGTATTGTTTGGTCAGCCGTAGGCAGTCATGCCAGCTGATTTTTTTTTTTTTTTTTAAAGGAAATACATATCAGTGCCCATGCATCAGAGGTTAGAAGTAAATTCTTAGTGTCAGATCTAAAGCAAAATTCTTCATTCACTATAAGCTTAAGATATTAAAAAAAAAATCAGGGTGCCACATAAAATCTGTGGAAAATCCTGATGATGGATTCTAGTGAGATGTGGCCACATCCTAGAACAGACTTTGCTAACTCACAGATATCCCACAGCGACTGGTTGGAGTCAATTTGTGAATGCCCTATGTGCAGTAACTATAGAGACTCTGCCCAAGTCAGCTGTAGTTCCAAGAACAGTTTTGCCAAAAGAGAGTGTCAATGATTAAGCTAGTAGGAGCTCTGTTAAATGGAGATGGCTGAAGTAGCTCTTATCTAAAGGTGGGTAAGAAACTATTTTCCCATACTATTAATACATTCAAAATTTCAGAAATGTTTTCCCCACCCGAACTGGGAACAAAATGTCAACATTGCAAAATCTTTGAAAATCTTTAAAAAAAAAAATTCAGTTTGGGTCAACTAAAATGTATTGTTTAGATAATTTTGAAACATTTTATTTTGATTTTGACCACTTAAATTTCTTTCAAAAATATAAAAACGGGACGTTCTGACAAGTTTAATTTTTTTCCTCCAAATTTGTGAGAGTTGAGGAATTTATCAAAACTGACCCTTTCTCCACAAGAATTTTTTATTTAAGCAAATCAGCATTTTTCAACAAAAATATGTTTCACTGAAAAATTACCAGCCAGGTCTGCCATTATCATATTTTACCAGTGACTTATAGATACAACAAGCATTTGGATGTATCTATCAATATCTCCTTTTTACTACACCTCTACCCTTAGATAATGCGACCCAATATAACACAAATTCTGATGTAATGCAGTAAAGCAGTGCTCCGGGGGGGAGGGGAGGCACTGCACACACTGGTGTATCAAAGCAAGTTCGATATAACATGGTTTCACCTATAATGCGGTAAGATTTTTTGGCTTCGGAGGACAGCCTTGTATTGAGGTAGAGGTGTATATTTTTCCCCACAGTGGGATTTAACTGTAGCATTAACATCTTTATATTTCCCCCTTCACCTACTAAAACTTTATTATTCTTAACGTGAGCGGTATCTTGTTTCTTATACTCAGCTCTAAGATAAAAAGCAGACACTACTGATTAGTATTCTTATTACTACTGTAGACAAGGTAACATCTTATTAAGCCAAAATGCCAATTACTGAAAAAAAAAACCCTTAAGATTTTTACATTTTATGATGTTGGATTAATATCAATTTAAAAATTACTATAATGTGACAATTTTTTACAGAGTAATTTCATCTTAGCTGTAAATGATAATTCAGATGCTTTTAGATAAAGTGGTGCATAAATATGGTTGAAAATTGATTTAACTTCCTGCAGAAGATACTGAAGAATGACACATTTTGTTTAACACACCAGCTAATGTAGTCCTAAGAGCTGAAACAACTGCCAGTTCACAGTCCTAAATTTGCTGTGGGAGATTAATGAAAACTTACATTTTGCTGAGATTTTAACAATGGGCAGATGAGACAATAGAATCTTAACAATACAGTATAACCAGCAAAAGGCCTGTCAATTTCTATATATTAAATCTGACTCAACACACAAATGCTTCCTGCATTGACCTTCTACACTCCAGTGGTGTAAATTTATATCCCATTTGGGGATTTCAACTTACAGTGACACTCCAGAGAGTTTCCATATCTAGAATCTGGTAATAAGCGGAGTTCTTGCTTTTCAGAAAGGACAACAGTTACCAGGGAGAGGAAAACCCTGGCACTTGAGTCACATACACACTACTGATGCAGAAGCAGGCTTCCTTTTAATGGAGATGATTTGGAGTTTCAGAACTGTATCCTATCTGTCTCAGCAGGTGCTGCTATCACAGCCATGGAGAGGAGCAGTGTAAAGTTAGAGGGAAACAATAAAAACTCAACACTCAATTTTTCCCACTTGCAAAAAATTTCCCCTTTCAGTTTATGAATTCTCACACAGATTTTCTTGTCGACAGTACATATGCTCACCTCTGTGTTCAGAGAACTTAAGTGCCTACAGCTAAATGCTTGAAAGTATACAGTGGAAAAATCATGTTCCAAAGATATCAGCCTAACAACCACCTTTCCAACTATTTTCTCCACGAGAGAAAGGATTAGACTTGCGTGCACCTCAGCAACTCACAAAACAGCTACCTGGCATTACAATCTAGAGGGTTTTTTTAAATCTGCAGACTGGACCATCCCATTTGGATGTTTTTTTTAACTCCAATAAAATGGCGTATATCAGCATGTGAATTTGTGCATACCCATGTGAACATTGTAACCACTCCACACTACAGAATGACAAGATAAATTGTAATGGCTCCTTCAGACACATTACAATGTATTTTGTCAAAGACCCTTGTGTTAATGTCTCTATTCTATGGATTATCATAATGTATCATGTCAAACACTCATGGTGCAGTATTTCAAAGATACACTGAGATATGACAAACTTTTGGTGCACTTAAAAGCATTTTGAAACACTGTGGCATAGAGGTGCCTGGAAGGAAAGCAAGGACTATAATGGAATGGGTTCCCTTAGGATCAAAAGAAAACTGACTAGGAATAGAAGTTAAAGGACAGAGTTCAACACATAAAATTACGGAAATGCCAATGTAGGGCTGCCATGAATTCCTTCAGTTACCCAACTGTGCTTTAACATCCAACTGTGTGCAGCGTTATGATACAATCCACAGAATATTGCTATAATATAGCCTGCAGCCATATCACCTTGTATCAGATTTCTAGCTAAGCATGGCCTGCCTGGGTGAGTACTGGAATAAGAACTCTCCAAGGAATACTTAGAGGGCATAGGAAATTGTGCTGGTGATTCAGTACTGGCATTCTTCATTCGGAATGAATAAAGCACAGATCCTGACCACCTGTGGAAGGTGCAGAGGTGTTAACCCAGTGTCCTGGTTATATTCCATGTTAGGTCTGGACTGCAGCTGGGGAGGTAACTAATATTTTGCCTACTGCAGTTTTCATACAGGTACAGCATTACCTCAAAGGGCTGCACTACCTAACCTACGATGTTGGGTAATTTTACAATTCACAGTTAGCTATTTGTTATGTTCTACTCAAGAGGTGGCTGCATTCTGCTGGTGGGTGAAGACAGTCCTATGTTTCCCTAAGTTTAATACTTCAAGTAATTGGTTCATGAGGATGATGTCATACTAAAGGTGAAATGTGTGGACTAATAGCCAAACTAATCTGGTACCTACTCAGAAATTTTGTAGTAACAAAAATGAAATACTGATCTCCCCTAGAATCTTTAATCAAAGATTTCTTAAAGTACTTTATAAATATTAACTAATTAAGGTTAAAAAAACTGGACATGTTTAGACTTGAGAAAGATGACTGGGGGGGGGGAGAGGCTGATAACGTGTTTTTGGAGACTGTTAAGAGGTGTTTTAAAGTAGAGTGTATCAATTGTTCTTTATGTCCACTGAAAGCAGGACAAGAAGTAATGGGCATGATCTGCAGGTTAGACAAATCCTTGTCGGGGATGGTCTAGGTTCACTTGGTCCTGATCAGCGCATGGGAATGGACTAGATGACCTCTCGAGGTCCTTTCCAGCCCAACATTTCTATGATTCTATAATTAAGACTTACAAAACAGCCTTGTAGAGTATTAATCTTCTGTTCCCAGTTTCAATGGGTGGCTTTCCACAAGTCATAGCCTCTCAATCTGTGTTTACTCATTTGTAAAATGGATATAATAATTGTCTATCTCAGAGGGGTATTATGAGGCTGAACTTACTCATATATCAGATCCTCAGATGAAAAGTCTGTATAGAAGGGCATGTTAGTAGTGTTATTAAATCAGATTCAGGGATAATATTTTCATTAGAATTTAAAATCTCAATACTTTGACAAAGTTTAAATGATTAAACTGGGGGATTTTATATTGGAAATATTTCAGAGCCTCTGTAAAACAGAACCACCTCTCCTAATCTTGTTTTATTTGGCTATGTGAAGAGGACAGTTTAAGGTTTGTCAAATTTCTCTAGTTGCTGATCATGGGAGAGAAGCCAGGAATTCCACCATCAGAACAGATCATCTATTAAAGATGGCAAGACATTAGCAACCCCGAGGGTGCACTGGATAATAGCAATAAGATCAGTAACAGCAGAGATAAACGTCCTGCCCAGAAAAATCCTGACTACAGAACTTGGCATATTATTGGCTCTATACCTGCAGCTTTATCAGAATGTTGAAGAGACCAAGAGAATTCAACAACAGAGGAAAGAATCATCTCCAAGCACTGACTGGAGACACCATCATAAGAGATACTTGCCACACACAAGCAGCTGTGAGTAAACCTGTCAAATATTTACAGGCCTGTCGGGTGTTTGAAATGGAGATCACAATGTAGTTTTTGAATGTAAAAGCATCTGAGGTGTGAAAACCAAGAGAGAGGAGAAACTGGTTCTGTAGTTGGCAAGCCATTCACACCTCAGCTGCTAGAACAGGGCCTCATCCTCCCTGATTGAACTAACCTTGTTATCTCTAGCTTGCTTGCTAGCATATATATACACCTGCCCCTGGAAATTTCCACTACATGCATCTGACGAAGTGGGTATTCACCCACGAAAGCTCATGCTCCAAAACGTCTGTTAGTCTATAAGGTGCCACAGGATTCTTTGCTGTTTATTCTGATCTGACACACCCACAGTGGGGACACAGTTATTCATGAGCCAGACAAAAAGGGGTCTGCTGCTTCTTAGGAGCCAGGCCAAATGTCACAATAACATGCACAAATTATATACATGAGAGCAGAAAAAATTCCACCATTGCCTTAGGGGTTGTGTGTCTGAGAGCCCTGGAGGTGGCTTTTCCCTCAGGAAGAACCATGAGGTCTGAGACAGACCTCAGATAATCTCTTAGGAGCTGGGTTCATTTTTCTCATTATTGTAGGGCACTAGTGCTTAGGAGCGCCGCTATACCTGTGCCAGGTGTCTGGCCTGGAAGAAGAGGGAGCACAGCTTAGCTGGGGAGGACCATGAAGAGCAGACTGGTGTGATGGTGAGAGAGAAGCCTGGCTGGGCCCAGGAGCTGACTGGAGGCTGAGGTCTCCATGCCTCAGTGGAAACTAGGCATGATATAGACTATCTGATTTATTACCAGGAACCCATTGGTGGGCATTAAGACAAGCTGATGCAGCTAGGGTCCACAAGAAAGGAAGGGGACTGAAAACAGAGCCCAGCACAGCCAAAAGTTCTTTCGGTTTGTGTTCGTATTGGACTTTCACCTGAGGACTCCATCACCCCAGCAGGTGGTTGAACTCTCCCAGTGACTAGGCTAGAAAGCTAAGCCACTTCCATAACCAAAGAGTGCTGAAGACTCTACTGGGGAAACTGAGGCAGAGCTGCTCAGTGCTGTGCCACAACACCAGGGAGAATACAGAGACAACACCTGCACCACAGATCAGTACAGAAGTAAGGTTTTTGTTCATGTGCAAAGCTGAGATTACTTTGGGAAGATCACTCTCACTAGCATTATAACTGCACTTAGTTCAGGTGATGAACAACAGAATGAGGTATATCATCAGAAGAACTGATTTTCAAATGATGAAAAAGATAAAACAGTAAAAGAAACATCAGAATGGAGGCACAAGTCTAGACACTTCTAGTGATGTGCCTACAAGGCCTCCAGGAACAAAGCATGGAGTCTGACTCAAAACACGAGGCATTAGCTGGCATGTGAAAATGACAGACTGCTAATCTCAAAGATACCACAGAAGTATCGGCTGTAGTATGGCTACTTACAATATTAAATAGATGACATATTCAAGAGCAAGCAAATATGTATTTCCTCAATAAAACAAAAATACAAGGTTAACGCCATTGCAAAAATGTCTCCTTATTACTTTAATGTACTAGTATATTGCTTAATGAAAGTTCTTAATTGTAATTCAATTAATTACATACACAGAGTCCCCAATTACATTTTCCAATAAGACATTGGCATTGGCACAGGTCTAAAGGCACTTAACCAATTTCCCTTGAATACTAATTACTACCTAATGTTAAAATGAGAAAGAGGAACTTTCCAGAAGCAGGATGGAGAGAATAAACTAAATTAGCAATAAGGAATTTGCTGTTTTTCATAAAAGCATTTCACATAGCAAAATACAGGCATTCAGTTTAAATATAAATCTGAAAGTAAGTTAAAAAGTTCCAAATCTGGGAGATTGGTTTATTAGTTTGAGCATCTCTAGTAAATGTTAGACGTTTAGGAGATTTCTGCACATGTATTTCTATTAATGGAAAGTTTTCTGTTTCCACTTCATCCCATGAAATATAAAGTATACATTCGCCCAAAGGAAACTGACATCTACTTTACTAGCATCTGTTTGGCTCCATGTGAAAAAAATAAATGAGCACATTTAATAAATAGCTCTTCTAATCGAGATTCTTCTCTATCCAAATACATAACTAAGTTAAAGAGAAATCATTTTAAAATCAGACCTGAAAATACAATATGGTTAATTCTATTTGATGTAAAGTTTTGATTTACACCTATCAATTTCTGTTTTGCATTGTCCCAGACCTATAACCTACGCATCAGAGTTGGAGCTGATAAAAACCAATGATTATTATTTTATTAACGACCACAAGTAATCACAGACTCTATTTGACATCTCATCCAAAAGATAGCACCTGCAGCACCCCAAGGCCAAATGCTGCCATCCAAGTAGTGGTTCTATGTCACCGTTTTAGGCAGGGCACTGTATGTGGTTTCAGCACAGGCACCATGAGCTCATTAATTAACAATGCCACGGCTGCTCAGTTCTTCTGTTAAGTTCGCTGAAGCCCTGGGGCTCCTTACAGGAATGGGCAACGGTGGAGTGCACTAGAGCATCAGCCTCCACAAAAATCTTTCAGGGAAAAGCGACAGGGATCCGCTAGATAGCTGCTAGTGACTGAAAGAACTGGAATTCAGGTGAGTTTACTCTCTCACTGGGACAGTGTCTCAACTGCCCTAATGGGAGAGTTACCACTGCGCCATGCTGGGGAACTGGTTCAGTGCTGACCAGAGGGAAGGACAGGACCACCAACTGAATCACCAACACCCAGATGTTTCTTAGAGGCTTCCCATCCAAGTACTGACCTTGTATGACCCTCCTTAGCTTGGGGGAACTCAGAGGATCTAACCACAGTTCTCATGGCTGCGGGCCATACTATGCATTCTGTACAGATAGCTCTGGAAGTGCAACGTGTGCATTCAGCTTTGAATCAGACAGTTCAAGGTCAAGAGTTTGGTTATATTTTAAATGAAAGAGGCAAGATCGCCAAAAATATGATCAATATCGGCTTTGATTCAGGAAAAGAGCTGGTACATGTAAGAACAATTTAATATTACACTGTTTGCTTTATGAAATGTAAATTTCATACAAAAAGGAAAAGTTCAGAGATATACTCAAAGAAATATTAAACAATTCATATATAAATCCCAGGATAGGATTATGGGACAGTCTGATTTACTTAACAAGGTTAAAACTACAGTGTTTGCACATTCAGGGCTGGTCTTCTCTACGGGGAGACAGACGCTGCTGCCATTGATGCAGCAGGGATCAATTTACTGGGTCTAGTGAAGACCCACTAAATTGACGGCAGAGTGCTCTCCGGTTGACCCTGGTACTCCAGCTCCCTGAGAAGGGTAAGAAGTCAGCTGGAGAGCGTTTCCATTTGAGGCAGTGCAGTGAAGACACTGGGCTAAGTCGACCTAAGTTACGTCGACTCCAGCTATGTTATTCACATAGCTGGAGTAGCGCAACTTAGGTTGACTTACCTCCGTAGTGAAGATAAGCCCTTAAAGAAGCTCTTTCAACTTTTGTAGGGTTTCTTCCCTGAAGTACCCTAGAACAAAAGTACACAGAAATAAAGGTGAAGCATGAAGAAGGTCTCAGGAGCGAAGTCCATCCACTTTCAACATGGGAGCCAGGAACATGAAGTCTAATCTCAACTCTGACACTGAGTTGCTATTAGTCAAGTCACTTCAGCTCGAAGTCTTAATTCTGCCATTCATTAAATGGGGGACGGCACCACATAGCTGACACATGAGGAAAGAGTTACCCCACTAATGCTCCATCACTTTTCTATGTCAGATCCTTCGTGGGGAAATTCAGGAAGAAATGCTATAGCCTTATAAGCATAAATGAAAGGATTTAATCTTTGTAAGGAAACCAGAAACCTCTTAGCATGGGTTTAACAGATCATACATGCCACCAGTTTTCTGACTAATGGAGAAAAAAAAGTGCTGCATAGAAGTGAGAAGAAAACTAAACTGAGAGCTTGGCCATTGAGAAAATTGGAAAGACAGAGGGATGAACCAAAAGGGGGAAAACTTTATATTTGTCTCCAACAAATTTTGTAAAACTTATAAAAACAAAATAAAACAAAACAAACCCCAAAAGTAATGTTTTTGCATATCTGGAGAGAAAACAATTTGTCCCCACACTTAGATAAACACCACCTCTAAACCTCTGCTTTAGTTACAGCTACATGATTAATTTCTTTTTAGAGGTTAAAAGCTGCTGCTTCTTGGGCAGCAATATTGACATGGTAAAATGTATAGCAGACCAATAACTTTATCCACTAAATAGTGCTTGCAACAGAAAAAGCTTTATATTTCAAGTGTTTTTTCACAGTTGGTCATAACTTTACAGAACAGAGTTTTAACAGAAAAAGATTAATTAAGAAGTGATAAACAGGATGCAAACTATTTACCAAAAGGTATGAAATCAATCATTTCACTTTGGAATATTCTTTTGGCACAGCTGAAAAGTGCCTTAGGAAACAGAGCCTCTTCAAAACTGGCTCGCCCAGCCAGAACATCCTGCGTTCCAGAATACATAACTTATGTGAGCTTAAGCAATTTACAAGAGCAAGAGTGAAAAGGGCAAACATACTGTTCTCTCGGACAAGGCAGAATTCCAAAGTGCTCTGGCTCTCCAAGGTACAGTCTAAGTCTACTGGGACATTGGGTTCACTCTGCTTCTCCAGACGATACTGAGGACCTGAAACATAAAATAACTTGTAAAATTCTCTGGATTCTAATTAAAAGACAGCTCATCAGGGTCAGTCAACAATACTTAAACTCAAGAGGTAAAGTCGATGGTGGTTTATGTCTAAAGTTCCTGTCCACCAGGAAAAAAAATAGTAATAAAGTAGTGGAGGATGGTATGCTTAGAAAGTGCATGGAAACAGACTATCCCAGTCACTGCTCACAGTCTGACATTTCCTGCCTGCTTCACTGCCAACAATTACTTCAGACCTACACCCAACTAGCTCTACGTACCCACCTGCATCCCCACCCAGGTTCTCTCACTGGCAGTAAAGTTGTTTATTTGGACCTCAAACTGTCCTTCGAAAAAGTAAAATGCAGCTTTCTTTGACTCAGTCTTCCCAGCCATTCTATATCGAGTGGAAGCCGGCCTGTTGTGAAAGGTAGTTGGCCTGCTCTTTGCCTCAGAGATGCAGCTATTCTCACATGCTGTCTGGAAGCTGAAGAACATTCTGAAGAGAAGGCAGATGCACTGCAGTATAGCTAAACAATTCCCATTTAAAGACACACAGTGCTACTTTGCTTATCTGAGTGCTTCCCATTCCCAGCCCGGCATAAAAAACTATGCATTCCTTACTGCAGGCTCAAACGGATGTGCACGCGCACACACACACAGGTGGATTTAAAATGGCAGGAAAGGTTGTGATTGTACTGACGAGCCACTAAAGCAAAGGTGACCATGACCAGGACAATAGAGGGTTTCAGAGTGTATGCTGTACCTTGAGACAGTTGGGGAGCAGGCAAAGGTGGGGGTCAGTTTGCAAGAGAATTTATATTATGGATTTCATTTGATTGTGAAACTCAGCTCTATAATCCTGGGATATTTCTTCTTCCTGCTCATTTTGTGTCTTGTGACAGCCTAGACTTCTAATGCTCACAAGACTGGCACTGCCATTTTAGACATTAGCAGTGGTGACCAGTGCTATTTTCCACATTAACTCAAGATAATGTGACAGCCTTTGTACACAGGAATGAGCCTTTCCAGTTATCATTGTTTCTACAGTTTCAGGTAGCAGGTCCCAATGCTAGATGGAGTCTGATATCAGTTAATACCTCAATAGCTGTAAGAAGCAGCAAGGGTCACCGGTATATATATGAATCCATTGTTCTACCAGAGAGCTGAATACTGTTAGCATTACTGCTGAATATAAACAAATGCAGTAGACATGGGGATTGAATCAGATACAAGTGTGGACTGCTACTGTTTCAAACCAATTATTTTCAAATACATTTCACTTAACTAGATTTTTTCCCTCTAAGATTCAAGTGTCAATCTCCCTATACCCATTAATTCAAAGTATTGAAAAGAATGGTGTTTATCTGAAAGTTAGTGTTTTCCAAGCTATAAAAAGTATTTTAATAAATGATCGTGATGACAAATAGATGATGTCTTCTTGTGTTTTTCATTCCTACAGATCACAGTTGTACACTTTACAGTGAAATAAAACTACATACAGAGAACACTTCTCCCATTAGTGAAATGAAGCCATTTCTGGGGTGTTACAGAAGGGCTGTTTCAACAGCGCACAGAAACATTATGAAACGAATTAGAGAAGTATGAAACATGTAACTTCTGTAAATGAAACTGCAGAGGAAATGTAGGCAGAATGTCACTTCCTAAGTAGATTGATTGGAACATCACAGCTAATACCCCCACTCTTGCAAAAAGTACCATTGGGGTGTTAATGAACACAAGTGACCAGGACAGTGGTGGGCAATCCATGGCCCATCAGGGTAATCTGCTGGCGGGGCTGAAAAACAGTTTGTTTACACTGACTGTCCCACTCGGCTAGGACCTCTGTTTTCTCTCTCAAAAAGATGAACCAAAGATTATGTAGTTTGGTGCACAGTTGCTGTGAGTCAAGAAGAATAATTTTATCCAAGAAACTCTTTCACTTAGTAAGGTATGTACTCAAACTCTGATTCCTTAACACACGACACAAAGGATAGCACCAGCCATAGTGGATGAGTGCCTCTTGATGAATACGAGGTCGCTACAATACAAATGACTGCTACAACATTAGCACTTTCGGCTAGTGTTACTGCTGTGTAACAAAGCTGAATGGTGAACGTCCAGTGGAAAACCTCTCAAATGATTCCACTGAAAAAAAGCATTTTAAGACGACTATTAATAGTTTAAAAATCTAATTAGCCCATTTGTGATTATTGTTAAAGTCTTTCCTTCTGGCCCCCAAAATCTGGCCAAAAATGCCACTGATAATTTAAAGAAAATCTTTAATTTCTAAGGCAAACAGAACTATTAGATTAAATCATTATTTTCATTAACTCTCTTTGACCATGGAAAAATTTCAAAGTAGCTGCTTTTACACAGCAAAGCTAGCTAAACAAGGAAAAGCTACCTCTGTACCTGTAACACTTAAGGTCTGTATATTGGCCTCTGCCAGCTGATTTAGGCTCACAGGGTTCTGGCTAAGTGGCTGTTTAATTGTGGTGTAGACATTCTGGCTTGAGCTACAGACTAAGCTCTGGGATCCTCCTACCTTGCAGGATCCTAGAGCCCAGGCTCCAGAATGAGCCTGAACATCTACACTGCAATTAAACAGCCCCTTAGCCTGAGCCCTGCAAGCCTAAGTGTCTAACTGCAGTATAAAAATATACTTCAAGCACAATATCTCTCAATGCACACGTCCCATCAAGGCGAGAGAAGCACAAGTGTCCAAAATAAAAAACTGTTTTCTCAAGTCACTAAAAATAGCAGCTGGTCTACCAGGCTGATTACATAACTACATCTTTTTAGTGATATGAAGGGTCTCTAAACAGGATTTTAATACAGTAAAACTGTTAAAATTGAATCATGAAATATATTCCTTCTCTATTAGTGGCTAAGTATTTCATATACTATCATAATTCAAAGTCAGTAAAGCATTTGGAAATACTTAAAACAGAAACAAATTAAGCCTTTTAGGCTCAGATGGCAGGCCTTGGAGAGGGGAATTCTTAGCCAATCATTTAAATTTAGTGCAGCATAGTTTCAGTTACGGCTCCTCACTGTGTTTCCCCAGAAGTCACATGAAGAGCACACCGCATGTTCCCAGTGTATTTTGCTCTTGAAATAGTGCATTATTTTTCTGTAAAATGGAGTCTCCTTATTCCTGGTGACTTTCAGAACAGATGCAGGGCCAGGCTATTTACAGGCCGCAAGAGGCAAGCACAACTATTCCCTCTGTGCCCAACACAATCAGCAACTGCACATGTAGCTGGTTCCAAACATTTATAAAACAAATTGCACTCCAAGAAAAAGCAGAGATGTTTTATCAAAGCACAAATAGCAAAAGGAGCAAAGTATGTACGGCACCATCTTTCTTCTTCTACAAGACTTGAGCCATTGCAAATCTGTCTCAAAAGCCGAAAAAAAATTAAGGCCTGGTTTGTCAGACAGAAGGAAAAGCGGAACTTACTGAGGATAAACCTCAAATAAATACCAAATCACTCACTCAATCTAGGTTTAAATGTTGTCGTAGGTGTTTAAACTGACAAGGTAAAGGAGATCCAGTGACAGTGCAAAACGACCTGCTTAGTCCATCTTGCTGTAAGGGAATAGTAGAGAGTAATCTCCAATGGTCCCCAACAACATTCGGCTGCTGCAGAACATACAGAATGAACAAAGTGGGCAGACAGCTTTGTGGTCTCTGATCTGAATTTCCACGAACTGGCTGCTTATATCCAAATCTTAGTTCTTAATGTCAAACTGTCTGATTCCAAAACAGAAAATCTTGCAGCATAAGAGACACGTATTTTGCAAATCCTTCTCTATTTGCAAACAACGTAAGAGATCTGTGCTGCAGAGATCAGACCAGCATTAAGGTTATTGTAATTTTCTTAACAGACTATAATCTGTACAATGAGAACTGAAAGTGTGTATCATGTGAATCCCAGATCTATGAGTACTTCAAACCTGGTACGGTTTACTCAGTTTTCCCACATGCTGCAGACTAGTACAAGGGGCGTGTACAAATGGAAATATTTTGGGAAAAGGAATGTATTCCTGAACTCTCAGTATCTGTGACCCTTTTAAAATAAATTGAAGCTACATGTGTGCTAATGGGACTTTGTTTATTTGATTTCCTGCAGATGCAGAGGGCATAGAGGAGAGTTGAGTCTCATTCTCCCTTTTCTTCCACCTCCACTGGGTCCCACCAGGGCGCCCAACCCACCACCACAGAGCTTTCTATGGGCACAGCTCCAGGGCGCCCTCAGACTCTGGGCTCATCAACCTCCAGGGCGATCCACACCAGTATACACCCCACTTCACACCCCTTGCCTTCTGTTTAAGATTAGAAGCTCTTGTTTGCTGCTCAGATGCCCGGCACCTTGATATGTTGGTAATAATAAAAGTCAATTTCGTGAAATGAGTTACATGTAGTTTTACACACTGCACTCCCACTCACCCACTACCCAAAGCTGTGGTTTCACCATCACTTGGTAATTCCTTAAAGGATCTTTCTTTTGCCTGAGGCTGTGTGAAAGATGCACATAAAGAACAGGGGAACCAGTGAGATTGACTAGATGCGGTGTAGACCACAGACAAGAATGTATTTTTTCTAAATCTAAGTTACTGCCATTTTAGGTGTGACTGGTGACAACAGCAGGCAAAAGCAGACAACAGTATGATTTCTAAGTTGACTCCATCCCCATAGAATTATTGCTGAACCAGATATAAAGAATCATGGAGGGAGAGAATTAAAAATCAGTGCTCGATAGCAGCTTATCCTTTCCCTATAGATCACAGATTCCCCAGGCTCTGGATCCATGTTGAAGAAGAAAATGACTTCCATAGCTCAATGCCATTTTTGCTCAATACACTCCCTGTCAAGCTGCATGGCACAGAAGGCACTAGCAATTGCAGCTGGAGACCTTTTGGAGTAATCTTGCCAGTAGTGAGGCAATTTTGAAGCAAATTGTGAATTTTTGCAATTCTGTAAAATACCAAATTATTATTAATAAATATACAGTCTGACTGCAAATGAGATACTAAGTTTAAGATTGAACAAATGAAAAACCGCAATGCTACAGGGTGCTGCTGAGGCAATTTCTCTTGGAACAGATTCTTCAGAGAAGTATTATATAATTCAGAGTGTAAATGGGTCTTTAGGCAGTACATACCCTTTAGAAGTATGTTTAAAATGTCAAAAATGTGTAGAAAGCTACATGACCTCTACGTTACAACAACAACAAAAAATGTAAGGGTGAGTCTATGGAGTGGTTGTACTGAGTAAATAGAAAATCATTTCAGATGTTCAAAAGATGAATTTATAGTGGAAATATCATGTAACTTAATGGTCTAATAACAAAATATTGCTCTGGGCATTTCAAGAGAATTTCCAAGTTATAATACCAAAGTTGGATTTTTATGGATTTTTGTAATCCTGAGGCAAACATTTCCACACACAAGTTTAAAAGAAAACCTTCAGAACATGGCATATGAAAGGTAAGTGGCATTGTACCTCCATTTAACTATTTAACTCTTACCTTTAACTAAAAGGACTATTACTTTAGCATACAGCTCAGGTCTAACTGCAGCAGGTTGATACAGAGGTTCAGTATATTTTCCACATACTACTGTTAACATGGGCAAAGATGGACAGCAGGTTATTTGCATGACATCTCACCATCAGTCTAGGAGTGGAGGTGCTAGGAGGAAAGCTGCTGTGGGCAGAAGACAACTATGAGCCCTCCAAGCCCCATCCCAGTTCTGTTATTTCACCAAAATACTCCAAGGGAATGACACAGGAAAAGGGCAATCAGGGCAGCTGTGGAGTGACCAAACCTGGCATATTAGTACACCCAATGAGAAAGGAGTGAGGTGGGTATGAACCAAGAGTGTGATCTGAACTAAGCCAAAATGGGAAGAGATGAAGCAGTTGTACCTGAAAGCAAATAATTTTTCATTCAAAGACTAGAAGAGATTAATTCAAGGGTACAATACATACCCAATAGGCTAAGCTCTCTTTAGCTCTTGGAGGAGGTGCTAAGGTTGAATCCCTATTCCAGCAGACATTGCAGACAAGTTGCCTTGGGCACACTGATCTTCTTAATTTTTGGACCACACTGCTGGGCAAAATATCCTGCAAATATGAGCAAGTGCCTAAACACAAAGAATTGCAAAAGCTAGCACAGACAGAGCAACTCTTCTCTTTTAGCAATGATTTTAACACACTCACTAGTCAATAACTGTTGAACAACTGTACTAACTTCATCACAAAGGCAGAACTATTCATTTACAAAACAATACTCTAAACATCTTGACTGCAGACATCAAACTTGCATGCAACATTTAAATGCATATAATTACATAACGCACAATCCCACCAGTTAAAATGCTTATTTGCCCCTCAGTGTGGCTGCTAGAAAGATTTGTACTGTACTATGTTATTGTGTTAAACATTGTAGCAGCTGCCTCTTCAAATAGCAGGAGGATCATTAGGAATTTTTTAAAAAATTACACGAAACAAAGTCATTCTTTAGCTTCCTATGGCACAATATAAAATTCACCCTTGGTGATGAGAAGCGCAGAGTATAATCAAATTAAACAATTCCCTCAAAAAAGGAGAAAGGCCATGCCTTTTACAACTAACCATGCCTGCTGCCTAGTGAAACTGCAAAGCCTTCAGAAAGGGTTTCGAAAGCCTGACCCATCAGTTCTAATTTTTAAAACTTATCCTTTCAGTCAAGACTAGAAAAAAGCCCATTCCAACTTTTATCTTTCCTACAAAGTGCTGTTATCTTGGTCTGATGTCAGGAGCTTTATCTCTCTTTCTGCTGACAAGCAGAGACGAGAAATAAGATTGGGAACGAATCTCACTTCTGAGTAAATAAATAATCAATACTCATCTAAATGTAAATGAGAAAGTATCCCCCTCTGATAACAGGGCTCTTATAAAAGAGCCAATTTTCTGCAGACATTTGGCCTCAACCAAATCACCATCATTCAGCCCCAGCCTAATGGTTAAAAATCGTAACTAAATTGAACCGATCACCAGAGATCAACTAAGTTCAGCCATGGCTACTTCAGGTTCAAATGTTTTGGAATGCAATTTTGCCTCCATTAACTGTCAATAGCAATGAAAAATACACTGGTCAGGGGTTGAATGTGCACAATAAACAAATTCAAACACATATATTTTTAAAGTGTTTAAACAAAAACCAAACCAAACCTCAGCTCTCTGTGCAACCAAATAAATGTTACAATAAGGATAAAAATGGAGATGGGGGGAAGACTTAGCTCAATGTTTCAATCTGTGTGGAATGCTGAGAGCTGTAATTCTGCTGCCAAATAGCAATTCAACTATTTAAAGACAGGTAGACATAAAGAGACAGACTAGATTAAAATGTCACTGAAGAACTAAATTAATGTCTCTCTCCACAACATTCCCCTTATTTATTCCTATCACCAAAGCCTTGGTCTATGCCAGGGTGGCCAAACTTACTGACCCTCCGAGCCCGATACAACAATCTTCAGAAGTTCGAGATCCAGGGCTCAGGGCTTTGGCCCTCAATAGGTGCCTGCTGGGCTCGGGGATTCAGCCCCACTCCAGCTGAAGCCCTGAGATCTCCTTCTCTGCTGCGCAGAAACCCCTATGCCACTACCCTGCTGCAAGACAGAGGTCCCGACCTCACCCCCAGTCTGGTAGGTGGAGACTGGGCGGGGGGGTGGGGGGGGCTCTGTGAGCCTCACTTTAACAGTAAAAGAGCTGCATGTGGCTTGTGAGGCACAGTTTGCTCACCCCTGGTCTATGTCCTGGTCAGCTCCTGCCTTGACTAACACAACCCACTTGTCCCTGATCTTCCCGATCTGCACCTGCAGCCCCAGGTTAGCCAGCTTGCTTCAGCTACAATCATTCTCCCCACCCAGTACTGGAACCATGAATCCTCAAGGTCCTGCAGTGCTTTGTGATCCCTGTGACATCCCAAAGCCCTCATCCTTATTTCCAAGGCCCTGCACACCTTGACTTGCCCCTGCTACCTCCTATACAAGAGAGTCTCAAACTTTTGTACTGGTGACCCTTTCACATAGCAAGCCTCTCAGTGCGACCCCTCTTATAAATTAAAAACACTTTTTTTATATATTTAACACCATTATAAATGCTGGATGCAAAGTGGGGTTTGGGGTGGAGACTGACAGTTTGCGATCCCCCATGTAAGAACCTCCAGACTCCCAGTTTGAGAACCCCTAGCTCACCCTGTGTGCTTCCCTCTGCTTCTATACACAACTGCTCCCTTCTCTCATAGTGCCCCCTATAATGCTGTCTCCACTAGGGAATTCTACAAAAATATTCCCAATGCAGCTTAGTGGGAGGGTTAGTGACAACTTTGTGATTTTACCATTGTGTTTATTAAGCCTGCTGAGGCTAGTGGCACAACTGGGTCTGGAATCCCAGGACTCCTGATTCCTACTCCTGTATCTGAGCCAGAGGACCACACCAACTAACTATAAACCAGTTCTTCTGTGCTAATCCCCTTTGACTGCAGCATAGTACACAGGCAAGTGTTAACTTCTGCATTCCAACAGGGAAATAGCCTCTCCACACTCATCCTCTGCTGCGGCGCAGCAGGAAACAGGAATGAAAAAGGAGGAGCTTCACCATCCTGTAGGGGAAAGAGTAAAGCTGAATCGCTGACTGCTTGTGCTGCAATAACTCTCCGGCGAGGTGAAGACATGGTTCCCGACAGCAGCCTGTGAGCTCTGCAGCAGCAGGAGTGATGAGACAAAGAGAAGAGGGTTTTGGCCAGATACATCCTCTCTGATTACAGTGAAAACCCATGTAGAGGTGGGGAGTATTTTGTAGGTGGGGCAAAACCCCACTTCAAAGTAAGAGGCCTCTTTGTAAGAGCATCACCATTCCCAAGGCTTTTCGCCTTCATTTACAGTCACCATCCACATGCTCTGCACAGAGTGAGTCCTTTCCCCTCCTTTTGCAAAGCCTTTCCGTGTGACCCCCTCAAACCCTTCCACACCTAGCATCCATGTCATAAATGCCCCACGGAGAACGAGTGTGCCTGAGGCAGGAGAATTATTTCAAGTGTTCTTTAAAGTACTGTATGTATTTGTGATGCTACAAATACTCATGAAAACAATGAGGAATTTAAAGTTTGCAATCATCCCCTGATGGCGAAGACAATGGATGCATGACAGACAGTGGATGGTCAGATGAGAACAAGAGGCATTGTCCTCCACATCACAGCTCTGCTCTAGCTTAGAGGAAGAGACAAGGGACGGGTCTGTGTGGAGCAGGCAGGGCAGTGGAATAGAAGCCTTCAGAGAAAACCAGTTGATAAACATTCAGTGTCGATGTCTGAGGTATTTCCGCATTTTAATTTTCTCCTTTTCCAAGTAAAGATGATTTATAACTTTATTGCTCCAACCCTAGGTTTTGAAAGTGTGATTTCTTTTGAGTTTAAACTGCACGTATATTTATTATTCTTGTTACCATTTTTTTTTTTATTATTGCTAAAGAAAACATTTGCTGGAAATATGTGATCGCTTTTACAAGGCCATAAAAAAAGAAGAGAGTTTATGTATTTCTATCTTTTCAAATAATCTGTCAGAATTTATCAATTGCGCTAAGTATAAGGCCATTGGATTCTAGCCTTTGCGCAGCTGGCACGTGTACAGCATATGGAAGAGCTGAAATAGTTTCGGGCTAGTCCACACTACCCAGGCTCTGCTGATACAGATGCACCAGTCCGGCTCTGCCAGCAGATCCCCCTAGTATAGACGCAGCGTATGCTGACAGGAGTTTTTCCTGAGGCTACAGTAACACCACCTCCTGGAACAACATTAGCACTTTTCTGACAGCACAGCAGCATCTACTCTGGTTTTGCCAGCAAAGCTATGTCAGCTAGGGGTGTGGTCTTTTCAGATCCCAGACAGATACAGTTATGTCAACAGAACTTTGTAGCATGGAACTGGCCTTAGTCTGGCTACTCATTCAAAACTGATGGACAGCTGTGCAAACTAAGGCATTACTTCCTCTTCTGGAGAGGCTACATTAAAGTGTGGCTCACTAGAAATACAGGTGAGGATTTGGTTTTGCCACTAAAGTGAAGAACTTGACTGTAGCATTTGAGTACTGAACCCAGAATGTAAACAAAAGAGAAGTGAACAGGCAGAGGCAATAATACACGGTGAAAAACCTAGGCTTTAAGAAAAGACAGTCACCTTTTCCATAACTAGTGTTCTTCGAGATGTGTTGCTCATGTCTATTCCACAGCAGCTGTGCGTGCTCCATGTGCACCGGTGCTAGACGTTTTCCCCTAGCAGTATCCGTAGGGGAGCGCCCTAGCGACCCTGGAGTGGCACCTCCACAGCACAGTATAAGGGGCTCTGTGCACTCCCCCCACCCTCAGTTCCTTCTTGCCAGACAGCTCCGACAGAGGGGAAGGAGGGCGGGACGTGGAATACACCTGAGCAACACATCTCGAAGAACAGTTAGGGAACAGGTAACTGTCTTTTCTTCCTCGAGTGATTGCTCATGTGTATTCCAAGCTATATCAGCTGGAGGTGGGCTGGAGTTCACAAACTCTCAGAATGGAGCACAGCCCTGCCGAACCCGGTGTCGTCCCAGGTCTGGGAGACAATCGCATAGTGCAAGGTGAACATGTGAATGGAAGACCACGTGGCAGCCCTGCAAATGTCCTGAGTGGGGACAAGGGCTAAAAAGGCAGTCACTAGGCTTGCACCCTAGTCCAGGGTGCCCTCACAATTGGCGGTGAGGGGATTCCTGCCAGGTCATAACCGGTACGGATAACTGAGGTGATCTAGTTGGAGAGCCGCTGAGTGGAGATCGTCCGACCCTCCATGCGTTTGGCTGAGGCGATGAACAGTTGCAAGGACTTTCTGAACGGCTTGGTCCGCTCCACGTAAAAAGCCAGAGCTCATCTCACATCCAGTGTGTGGAGGTAGCGCTCCTCACTGGATGCATGGGGCTTGGGGCAGAGGACCAGCTGAAAAATGTCCTGACCCATGTGGTAGGCAGAGACCACCTTCGGGAGGAACGAAGAGTGTGGGCGGAACTGGCCCTTATCCTTATGAAACACCATGTATGGGGGCTTGGAGGTCAGGGCCCTGAGTTCCGAGACCCGCTTGGCTGACATGATCGCAACCAGGAAGGCCACCTTCCATGAGAGGTGTGACCAGGAGCACGTGGCTAGCGGCTCAAATGGGGGCCCTGTGAGACAGGCCAACACCACTGTGGGACAGGGGGCCTAAATCGGTCAGCCATAGCATGGGGGAATATCATGTGGCCCTGCACTGGTGGATGGAACGCCAATATGGCCGCCGGGTGCACTTGACTGACGAGGCACCAGGCCCTGGGCTCTAAGGTAGAGGAGACAGTCCAGAATAAAACTGGATCAGGGCGGTCACCGGCGAAACACCCCGCTCGTCCGCCCATCTGGAAAACCAAGACCACTTTGCCAAGTAGGCTCGGTGCATGGAGGGCCGCCTGCTTTCTAGGAGGATGCGCTGAACCCCTTCTGAGCACATCCTTTCCTCCCAGCCTAACCACTGAGCAGCCACGCTGTGAGGTGGAGTGCCGCTAGGCTGGGGTGGAGGAGGTGGCCCTGGTCCTGGCAGAGTAGGTCTGGGTAGGATGGCAATGGCCACGGCAGGGTGACCGCCAGGCCTGTGAGGGTCCCATACCAACGCTGCCTGGGCCATGCCAGGGCAATCAGAAGGACCTTGGGGCTTTGTCCATCTTTCTTTTCCAGAACCTTGACAATCAGCAGGAATGAGGGAAAAGGCATAGAGAGACTGGCTTGACCAGGACAGGAGGAAGGCATCGGAGATAGCAACCTGTCCCAGCCCCACCACTGGAGCAGAACCAGGGACAGTGACAGTTCTGCCGAGTTGTGAACAGGTCCAGCTGGGGAGTTCCCCACACTTGGAAAAGTCTGTGCACCATCTCTGGGTGGAGAGACCAGTCGTGCTGAGAGGAGAAGTCCCTGCTCAAGTGATCCGCCCACACATTCTGGGCGCCCAGCAGATGGAAGGCCTGTAGGCAGATGTCGTGAGCTATACAAAAATCCCACAGCCTGAGGGCTTTGCAGCAGAGGATTGGGCCCTGCCTTGTCTGTTGATGTAGAACATCAAGGCCGTGTTGTCCGTGAGGACCCTGACCACCTGGCCCTGCAGGTGTGAGTGGAAGGCCATGCATGCCAGCCGTACCTCCCTGAGCTCCTTGATGTTTATATGGCGGGTCAGATCCTGAGCCGACCACAGACCTTGGGTCTGAACGTTCCCCAACATGGGCCCCCGATCCCAGGTCTAATGCGCTGGACACCAGTTCCAGCAACAGGGCCCTGCTCCTGAA
The DNA here is from genome assembly GCF_003597395.2 of Chelonoidis abingdonii. Classification (NCBI taxonomy): domain Eukaryota; kingdom Metazoa; phylum Chordata; order Testudines; family Testudinidae; genus Chelonoidis; species Chelonoidis abingdonii. The sequence continues at coordinate 24,656,583 of NC_133792.1, forward strand.
TGGGACCTCTTGAAGCATGTTTCTTGGGGGGACCACCACTGTGGAGAGGTGATCACTGGCTCAGACACCGTGAGGACTTTGTCCATCCTGTCCCTGGCCTGGGAGAACTCCGAGGCCAACCAGATCTGGAGGGGCCTCATCCTGAGTCTGGCGTGACAGACCACATATGTGCACCACCGACATGTGACCCTAGAGCTGGAGGCACGCTCTGGCTGTAGTCACCAGAAACCCTGTGACCCATGTCGATGAGACCCTTCAGGGTCTTGAACCTGTCCAATGGGAGGGAGGCCCTGGCCAACGAGGCGTCCAGGACCACCCCGATAAACTCTATGCTTTGTACTGGGACTAACATGGACTCTGTGTTGTATACTAACAGACCCAAAGTAGTGCATGTGGACAGAAGGAGTGCCATATGATCCTGCACCTGTGACCAGGTGCTGCCCTTGACCAGCCAGTCATCCAGACGGGGAAGATCTGGACCCCTCGGTGCCTGAGGTAGGCTGCCACCACCAACATACATTTCGTGAATACCCTGGGGGCACTGGACAGGCCAAATGGGAGGTCCATAAATTGGTAGTGTTCCTGCTCCACCGTGAAACAGAGGAAGTGTCTGTGCCCCTTGAATATACGAATGTGGAAGTTCACGTCCTGCAGATCGAAGGCAGCATACCAGCCCCCAGGATCCAGGCAGGGGATGATGGAGGCCAAGGAGACCATGCGGAACTTGAGCTTTACCATGTACTGGCTCAGGCCTCGCAGGTCCAAGATGGGGCTGAGCCCCCCTTTGGCCTTCAGGATAACGAAATAGCAGGAGTAATACCCCTTGTCTCTGAACTCCCCCAGAACCGCTTCCACTGCTCCTAAGCCCAGGAGCCGCCCCACCTCCTGCTCGAGCAGAGCCTTGTGGTAGGTTGTCCCCCAGGAGGGGCAGAGTTAGAGCGTGGTTGGGAGGTGAGGAAGTAAACTGTAGGGTGTAGCCCTGGGAGATGGTATTGAGGACCTATTGGTCCGAGGTCACACGTGACCACTCCGGGAGGAAAGCACACAACCAAGTGGAGAAGGGAAGCTTTATTGAGGGTGGGTCCCTGATGAGAACTGGCAGGGCGCTTCCAAGCATCCTGTCAAAACTGCCTTTTCCCCGCCTGCTGGCCCTTGGAGAACCCAGGCTGGGGGGCAGGCTGAGACTGCCTCTGTGGGTGCCTCTTATAGTCCCACGACTTCTTATAAGCAGTCTTGTATTTTGAACGGGTGGCCTGAGCAAGAGTCTGCTGCGATTTGAACTTAGGCTGAGCCGGAACACAGAGACCCAGAGTCTGGAGAGTCGCGTGGGAGTCTTTCAGGCCATGCAGCTTTTTATCCATTTGTTCCGCAAACAAGGCTTTGCTGTCAAATGGGAGGTCCTGCAGGGAGGTTTTTGCCTCGCTGGACAGCCGAGAGAGCAGGAGCGATGACACCCTTCTCATGGACACGGCGGAGGCCCTGGACTGTGTGGCCATGTCCACTGCATCCGAAGCTGCCTGCAGGGTTGCCCTGGCAGCCGCTGTGCCCTCCTCCACCAGCGCTTTGTACTCCTTCCTGTCTCGCTCCTGGAGGGAGTCCTCGAACTTGGGCAGGGAGCCCCACAGATTGAACTCATACCGGCCCAGGAGAGCCTGGTGGTTCGCCACCCATAACTGGAAGCTCGAGGATGAATAAACTTTTCTTCAAAATGAGTCCAGCCTCCATGAATCTTTATTTTTTGGGGCAGGGGCTTGTTGGCCCTGCCGTTCCCTGCGGTTGACCGACTCGGCCACCAGGGAGTTAGAAGCAGGGTGGGTGTATAAGTATTCATGCCCCTTGGCGGGCGCAAAATACTTACATTCTGCTCTCTTAGAGATGGGGCGCCAATGAGGCTGGGGTTTGCCACAGGGCATTTGAAATTTTCACCACCCCTTCATGGAGTAGCAAGGCCACTCAGCCTGGTGCTGAGGAGGACAGTACACTAAACAGGGAGTCCGAGGGCTCCTCCATCTCCTCTGCTTGATGCCACCCTTTTTAAGAGTTCTTGGTGGGCCCTAAAGTCCTGCTGTGTGATGGAAGGAGGAGAGGCCGTAATCACCTCATCTAGGGAGGATGACAAGGCTGCCGCGGTACTTTGTGTGTCCACCGGCACTGGAGGGTCCACTACCTGGTCGGTCTCTGGGCATGGTGCCAAGAATGTATGTTCCACCGATTCCTTCCTTAGAGGTCTGGAGATGGAGGCTGATGGTCCTTCCGAGGCTCCAGCCACTGAGTGAGCCCCCTCCAGGGGCTGCGCCAGGGACCACAGTGCCCACTGCTACCACTGGGCTGGCTACGGGGGCCAGTGCCACTGCACCTGATGTGGCACCAGCAGAGCTGGCTGTTCGGACTGGCCCATCGATGGACGACTACGAAGGGAGGCCGGGCTGACATACGACCTGCTGCTGTCCCTGGACCAGGAGAAGCGGCGGCGCTGAGAGCGATGCTGACCATGGAACCGCAATCCTGACGTGGAGGACCGGTACTGTTGGTAACAGCTGCTCTGTGCTCAGCTCCAGCAGGTGGACCTGTGACGGTGGGACGCCGGCGATTCACGAGACGCTGCGGAGGTGGTGAAGTGACGGGGTCCTAGAGTGGGAATGACTATGTTTGTGCCGTGACTGGCTGCAATAGCTCCGAGATAAGGACCTTTGGCGACATCTGCCTCAATCCCGTCGGCATTCGCTCCTCGAGGCAAAGCGGTGCTGAGAGTCTCGGTCAGATGGAACCCAACCAGACAGCCTGGTGGGCATTGAGGGCGATCCATGTGGACTTTGCCCTGAACAAGTCACTGGACGGTGAAGGCATTGGGAACATTCCCTTGACTGAGACCAGTACCAAGCCAGAGATGACTGCAGCAATCCCAACAGCAGCTTGCCTCTGGAGCGCGGGGCCGACATCCCGGGTCACCTGCAGGGCCTCCGGCGCAGAAGGCATCCGGACATCCGGGGAGGCCTGATTTGAATAGGCCAGGCTACTCCATTCGACTTGAGTTGGAGGCCTAGAGGCCAGTGGGGATCGAGGACTGCCGGATATGGGTCTAGCCTCTGTCTCTGGTTTATTCTGGCACCGCGGCGAAGAAGGCCTCTTCCTAGCCTTCTTGGTGTGCCCTGTGGATGGGCAGCGGTGCCGACTAGTCGATGGCGCCTAAGGGTCACCGTGGACCGACACCGCAGTGCCCAGCGCTAACTCCGAGCAGCGCGCCAGAGCTGGGGTCAGCGCCAACTGCATCAGAATAGCATGGAGCCTAATGTCCCTTTCTGTCCTGGTCCAAGGCTTAAATGACTTCCAAATCTTGCAGCAATTGCTGAGATGGGTTTCCCCCAAACAGTATAAACAATCCGTGTGTGGCTCACTCACTGGCACAGATCACTTACAAGTGTCACATGACTAAAACCTGGGGCACGGTGCATGCCCCGGCCCAGGTGCTCTAGTTAAAGTAAACTAACTAAACCACTAACTAACTACAGGTACTGTACACTGAACGAACAAGCAGTTTTGAGGACGAGCTACAGCAAAGCTGGAGCAGAGCAGTTGTGAAGCACCTTCACTGGTGGTAAGAAGGAACTGAGGGTGGGGGGAGTGCGCAGTGCCTCTTATACCGTGCCATGGAGGCGCCACTCCAGGGGTTGCTAGGCGCTCTCCTACAGGTACTGCTAGGGAGAAAACTTTCAGCACCAGTGCATGTGGTGAGCATGCACTCCTACTGTGGAATAGACATGAGCAATCACTCAAAGAAGAATAGATAGGAGATTGCAGGCCTTCTACTGGGGAAGACTTCTTGGAACATTATGGAAGAGTGAGTGTTTCACACTATGCTTGGCAACAGCAACAGGACAAAAGAAAAATATGTAAACAATCTGAGAGGAAATAGTTTAAAAGGAAGAAAGTTTATATATAATTCTAAATCCTGCTGCTGTGAGAACATCTTAAAATCTGTTTATTTTGTTAAAAATCTCAACATCTCCTAAGCGGGATAAAGATTTTGATCGTTGCAGATTCAGGTATCATTCATTAAATAAAGACATTTAAAGGATGAAAACAAACCTTTAACATTATGTACTTACATCAGATTTTTCAAGCCAATCTGTTTTTCTTAACTTGCACTGCTGTGACATTACCAAATTTTACATATAGTTATCTGTCGCTCTCCACAGAAACGCAGATGGTTTTTGTGGAAATAAACAGTCATTTATTTAAAACAATTGTAAAAGAGTTTATGGAAACCAGTGGTGTAATGCATTCAAATAAATGCCAGAACTGGCTGATGGAGAGCCAAGGTGTTAAATCACACTGCTTAAGAATTCAGCTGTGGGAAATAGATAGTAAATCCAGAGTGACAGAATTTCCAGTGATGGCAAAGGTTTCTGACATTTAGTCCGGTACACAAAAACTACAGCAGTTCAAACCCATTTTACTTAACACTACCTTGACAGCCAGTGAAATTAAGAATTTAGTCAAAAGCACCTTAAAATAAATAAAGATGGTTCCTTTATGTGCTGTTCTTCTGTGGGGCATAAAGCATGCATCAATGCTACTGCAGCAGACGGCAAGTAAGATTAGTAGAAGTACTGATTTGTTGTTACAGGCTTTAATTCTTTTTACGTAAACAGTATGTATCTTAAATATAACTGGGAAATGTACGAACTCATGATGCTTTGATCCATAATATAACAAGCTAATGGCAAGAACATTATATGGGGGGAGTGCTAAACCCAGGGTTGTAAGTTCACTCCTTGAGGGGCCACTTAGGGATCTGGGGCAAAACCAGTACTTGGTCCTGCTAGTGAAGGCAGGGGGCTGGACTCGATGACCTTTCAGGGTCCTTTCCAGTTCTATGAGATAGGTATATGTCCATATTTTTTTATATATATATTGTAATGAAATTTTAAAAAATCACAAATTCAGGAGAAAGTGTCACGATAATCCTCTAACTGCCACTGGGAGGGGAGTAAACACCTCAACCAGCATATGCTAAACCCACTCCATACTCTGCCCATCTAATGGGTAGCTCTCATCTAGGCACTTTGTATCCCATAACTCAGACTGTGGGGTTAGTTGTGAACTTGGTACATCAGCAAAAGATCTTCAGATTGCTGACTTGAATTATAAAAAAACCAAGGAAGGTATTTTTCTCCTGATTATAGACATGGAAATGTAACAGGATTGCAATACAGGCTAATCTGGCCACATAAATACTTATTTCAGGCTAAATGAGGAACATACACCAAGCAGGTTGTTCTGTGCAGAGACCTCAGGTACATTGAGAGGACCTGTCTTCAGTACCGTAAAAACAATTCCCCATCCAAATGCTGAGAGCAGAATTTAGAACATGCCATATCAATTACAGTTGGTTTTTCTTACCACTATGGAAAAAAATCAGTAAATGGGAGATTTCATAGTGTCTGTTTCATGTTAAGCTCAGAGATGAGCCCAGATAATCTGATCAGCAAAACTGGTTAGTGTACAAAATCCCACCAAGTTCAACATACTGGACTAATAAAATCTGCTTCTATACTAGCAAATTGTCCCAAAATCTTTATTCACTGTTAGCTGTTCACAACATATGGCAACATCACCTAACCATCTCCGTGTCTGGCTGAGATCAGCATATAGGTGAGGAAGAGCTCAAAGATACAACCCTAGCAAAACAGAGATGATGCAGGTAGACAGAGGGAATTACTTGGAAGAGCTTGCCACTATGGTGCTGTCTCTAGCAATTAAAGATATATTTACCCTCTCAGAACACCAAAATGGCTGAAGGGATTTTGCTAATCTTAAAAAAGCACCTTCTGGCAGGGACCAAACAAGGAAACTTCAGTCCCAAAGGTGACTTTTGGAGAGCTATGAACGTGTGAATGGGGACTTTGGCAGCACAACAGAGTTATAAAACAGCCACGTATAGCCAGGGGAGAAATCCTCCCTCTGGGAGCTGTGTAGGGCTGAACAAACAGCTCCCTGCAGCTCCTAGCACTGGGGTGTGTGGGAAAGGGAGAGACCAAGACAGAGGGCAGAGTGGTTCTGATTGCTCCTGGGGATTCTAGGATGCTCAGTTGCCCTGGGAGGCAGAAAACCATCTTTTTGTCCCCCTCTTCCCTGCAACATCTGCACTGCTCAGTGCAATAGAAGTGGCAAGGAGTATACAGAAAAACAACTGACCAAGAGAACTAAGCCTATTAATGTTCTTTTAATCATGCCTGCTCTAATGTGAAAACCCCCTTAAACAAACAAAAACAAATAAAAGAATTACTGAAGTCCAGACAAAAACTATTCTAAAATGGAGAGTATATCAGTAATTAAGTTGTAATTATCCAAAACGAAAGCAATATGAACCCAAGAAATTTACAGTTAAAGCTAACCTTAACAAAAGTCCAAATATGAAAAGACACAGAAATACAGAATTAGGGCACTCAAACATCCTTTATACTGCCCTGTCATAGAATGTACAGAGTTCCCATGTAGTTAAAACTCACTGAAATTTTGTACAGTTTTTTTTTTTTTTTAAAGGATTAGTGGCCATTTTTTCCTGTTATTCTTCATAACTCAACGTTTCTTCTTCAACAGAAACCTTGACTATCTTTTAGTGTCATAATAAGGGGAAAATACGGAAAAAAATCTAATACATCTTTAAAACTCATTTTAATCTAATCCACGTCCACTAGCACTAAAATGCCTTAATCATAATTGTGTGATCTCTCCTGTTCTCCAACTTCTCCCTTCCTCTTGTACTTCCTAGCATTCCCCTGTACCACTATCCTGCAATTCCCCTGCCTCTTCACCTTCCTGTGTTTTCCCATGTGCGCACATGCATACGCCAGTTATGTCCTATAGGCATAACAGGAACCAACAGCTGGAAGCTGAAGCCAAATTCAAATAAGGCACAAGTGTTTAATGGTGATGGTGATTAACTATTGAAACAAACTACCAAGGGAAGGGGGGGCGTCTCCATCTCTTGATGTCTTCACATCCAGCCTGGGTGCCGCCTTTCGAAGGCTTTATGCTTTAGTCAAACATGTTGTTTGGCTCAATACAAGGATAACTGGGCATAATTTAATGGCCTGTGATATACAGGAAGTCAGTCTAGATCTCCTGGTTCCTCCTGGCCTTAAAATCTATGAATCAGTTTCCCCCTTTCCTGCAACCCCCCTTAAGTTCCCCTGCATGTGAACACCCTAGTTTCCCCCTCCCTCTCCAGGCCTACCTGCTGAGTACATCTGATGCAATGGGTAGCTTTGGAAAAGATATTTAGGACCAATGGTAATTTTTTGCAATAATTTTTTATAACTCAAAGTTTATCTTGCCATAAAGAATTGCCCTCAGTCAAAAATCGCCACCACTTTCCATTGGTCTTAATTGGACTGAAGCCACAGCTACCCACAAGGGATATGGTGACCACCTCCCCAAATCAATAAGCAGATGGAGATACTGTAGCAGCGTGAGAAATACCCTCTCAAAACGGCCACCAACCAAGGGCAACTATGGCTTCAGTCTCTGATTCTCCAGGGGGAATTCTGCATCATTGTGCATGCATAATTAATGAGCCATGCATATTTTTATTTTTTTGCATAAAAAAGTTTGTCAGAATGTTGCTGCAGTTCCGCCTTTTGCCCACCAGAGGGTACTGTAGTGCTAGAACACAGCAGCCACTCCCAGCCAGCTAGGGAAGAGAAAGAGCCTGACTTTTTGCTGCAGGGCCTGAATTGGAGTGGAGGCCCAGTGCCACATGGGGGAGGGTGGTGCACAGCCACATGGCGATAGGGGAAGGGGTGCAGAGCTACGTAGGGAGAGAGGATGGCTGAATGGGGGCACAGAAACACATGAGGATGGGAGACGAGGAACAAGGACACACAGGGAAAGGGGAATGGCTGAGTGGTGGCACAGAGAGACATAGGGATGGGGGAGCAGCTGAGTGGGGGCACAGACACACACTAGGACAGGGGAATGGCTGAGTGGGGGCAGAGAGACACATAGGGATGGGGGAGGGGGTGTCTAAGTGGGGGTGTAGGGACATATGGGGACAGGTCAGATGTGCTTGACTGAATGTGAGAGCTAGGGGTCAGACAGGGTCTGCATGGAGAAGCTCCCTAACCACCCTCCCCCACCCCCCAAAACCCCCCATTCTATACTTTTCCCACCCACACCCAACAACCCTCCAAGTTCACACCCAGACTCCTTCCCAGCAATTACTTCCCTTTCCCTCAGCTCCCCCGTTACCCCTGACTCCCACAAGCCTTTGCACTGCTTCGGGGTGCGGTGGAGGAATATGGTTCTGTATTAAAGCTTAAATGAATTATTATTCAGAGTTCTGTATTAATATGCCTAGTAAGGAATCTATTTGTCAAAAAACATTTTCTGAATCTTTTTTGTTGTCTGTATTGTTACAGACATACTTGCTGACAAGTATTTCAAAATAAATTACCAAAATAATTAAAATTGGTGTGATTATATTGTGTTATTTTGACAAAATATGCAAAATTTGAAAATACAGTATGCAGAATTTTTAATTTAATTTTTTGTTGCAAAATTCTCCTGGGAGTACTTTAAGAAGAAAAGGAGATGGCAACCACTGTGAAAGAAGGCAGTTCCTCAGGAAATTCTCTGCAGCAGAACATTTTATTGTAGCCTTCAACCTCTGCTGCAGGAGAAATTTTTAGTTATGAAGAATAACATGAAAAATTATCATTAATTTTTTTAATTATTCTAATGTAACCAATGCACAGGATTCCAGAGAGTTCTAACTATAGGGAAAATGTGAAGAATCTGTATTATCTGTGACAGACCCAGACCAGTGGGATACACAGTCTGGTAAAGGGCAAATATACTGGTCACTGGGTGAGTAGTTTTCTGTTCCCTGAGTGACCAGAGCAGGGGCTGCACTAGAGTAATCAAGAACCTGCTAGAACCAGTTAAGACAGGCAGGATAATTAAGACACCTGGAGCCAACTAAGAAACTGCTAGAATCAATTAGGACAGGCTAGCTAATCAGGGCCCTTGAGTTTAAAAAGGACTTCACTTCAGTTTGTGGCGTGCATGTGAGGAGCTGGGAGCAAGAGGAGCTGAGAGTGAGAAGACATACTGCTGGAAGACTAAGGAGTACACGCATCATCAGACACCAGGAGGAAGGTCCGGTGGTGAGCATAAAGAAGGTGTTGGGAGGCCACGGGGAAGTAGCCCAGGGAGTTGTAGCTGTTGTGGCAGCTGTACCAGGAGGCACTCTAGACAGCTGTAGTCCACAGGGCCCTGGACTCCGGAGTAAAGGGCGGGCCCGGTTCCCCCCAACCCCTGATCAGACACAGGAGGAATTGACCTGGACTGTGGCTTCTACCAGAGGGGAAGGTCTCTGGGCTGCTTCCTTACCCCCATGGTGAATCTCTGAGGCAAGCAAATCTGCCAATAAGCACAGGGCCCACCAAGGTAGAGGAGGAACTTTGTCACGTAGGCTATTACTGGAATCATGGGGGGTGTGGGCAGGAAGTCTGACAGTAGATATTAAATTTCTTAAAGGATCCATTTTAAGTAGTTTAGGAATTAAGATTTACTTTTAAATTCTCAAAAAAATCATTATGTACTCAATGAGTAGGTGGTATAATTTTGGGGAGGCTATGTTGCATTTTTCATACATATCAAAGATGTTGAATCTCTGTTTAAGCGCAAAACTCACCAATATCCAGAGGTGAAAGTAAGCCGGTACAAGCCGGTACAGCGTACTGTGCCAGACTGCATCAGCTTTCGCTGCAGGGATTTAAAGGGCTCTGGGCTCCCCGCCGCAGCTGGCAGCCCAGAGCCCTTTAACCCCCCCGCCCGCAGCTCCGGTAGAGTAGAGCTCTCTCCTACTGACAAAGCTACCACCGCTCATTGGGGGTGGACTTTTTTTTATTTTTTTTGTCAGTGGGAGAGCTCTCTCCTGTTGACCAATAGCAGCTACACTGCATGCCTCTTATTAACACGTTTGTAGCAGCACAGCTGTGTGGCTAAAAGTTGCAGAATGTAGGCATCGCTTAACTGTTTAGCTCCATCATAACACTTTGGAGAAGGCCATTCTCCTTAAAATCCAAGGAGGGAGGGAAAAGGGACATTGAAGACAGCAGCACTGTATCAAGACCAAGTACTTACAAACAGAAGAGGTGAAATACCACAGAAATAGGAAGATAATTGAACAACCTGAAATGAAATTCTTCAGTTTTATTGTATCCTAGCATTTCCCTATGAGCTGGACACATGATAGACAACAACAAATAACTCTTTACACAAACAGTACCTTTATATTAGGGTTTTGGCTTCTCTCCACTGGGCATTCCAGATTGAACACGTGCACAGACTTTAAGAGGTGTGCTTTAGAAGTGATCCCAAACATTAAAACTGGAGTTAGAAGCACTAGGTTAGAAATCATTGAAATAACAAGTAAAAGAATATTCATATTTTTCGATATAATTGAACTATCTGCATTTTATACTTTTTTTAAATTAAGGGTGTCACATTTCAGACTACTTCATTTTGTACAATTGTTCTCAAAATTTGGATAGGTGACCCAATAATTGTCTTTGAAAGGAAAACTAATTACAGAACAATAAACTTATTTAAGGTGAATTAGATCTGACTAATTCACCTTAAATAAAATGTGAATTAGTCAGATCTACTGTAGGGAATAATCCTCCGTTAGCTGGGCGATGGAACACAACCTAAACAGGCCTTTGCAACTACAATTCTCTTGATTCTATGATGGAGACTGAAATATGATATGGATGGTTTTATATTTATGGTCTATCCACTTCCTGTGGGACTGATCTAGATTAGTAAGATTATGTTGTAAATGACTTTTGGTAACTTTACACATTTTGAAAAATGTGACAAAACAATAGCGGACAGCTGTTAGGGACTTTAATGGTATTATAAAGCAGCTGTTTTCATTTATATAAAAGGTATTAGTCTCTCTCCAAACTGAGCACAATACTCAGTCAGTAGCTCTTGCTCTAACCTATGGAAAATACAGGTCACATCTATGAAATGTTGGCAGAAGTTACTGTTTATAACAATTAGACTTGTAAAGCATTTTGGTCTTAAAAGGACTGAGTATTTCTGGTTTGGGATGTTTACAGTTTAAAGCTGCTATTGAATAATAATCAGTAGCATGTTTGCCTTGCAAAGAATTTCTATTTAAAATCAGACAAGATGACTCAGTTAAAGCTTCTCAGTTCACAAGGAACACAAAACAGGAGAGCATGATGGGAAGCAGAGAGGGGCAGGGTTGTTCTCATGGTGCACCATTTTGTGTTGTTTTTTTTATTATTTTTTTTAGCAACAATTATAATCATGGTAAAACCAGCATGGGCTGTATTTCCTTCAAAGAGTGCTAGTGTTTTATTTGGACACCAGTGTTTGAACTGAATACTTGGTTTAAAAACAGATGTTGGTGTACTGAACATCTTTGCCTTTTTATTCTTACAGTAGCACCTATAGCCTGACCAGGGTCTCATTAGGTTAGCTTCTGCTCCAATAGAAGAAAAAGGCAGCTGCTGTCCCAGAGAACTTGCACTCTACATTTGTGATTCAGCAAAAGGTGGTTGAAGCAGTAGAGGGAGGAGAGAAGGAGGAGGTACCAGTGGAACAAGCCCAAGAATGATGATTTTGAGTTAAAAGTGGAAGGCTCAAGGGAATGGCAATGGAAAATGGAGCCTCACTCATTTCATCAACTCAAATTCAGCTCGCAACAAGAGTGACCAGAGTAGTTACCATCTGTTTGGTGGCCTGTGTGAAATTATTTGATGAACTGAATGTATTACTTAAGCCTCTTGGAAAATGAACCATTGCTGACAAGGATCATCATTTCCCTTAACTGGTGGTACAATGGTCTAACTGCTAGTGATGATGACACAAAAGAGTTGTCAATGCCTTTACAGAAAGTGAGAGAGGTTTAGATGGAATCTTAGATACCTCAGAAGGTCACCATTGCCACTTAGCAGCCTCGTGGGAAGACTCAGCAGTCACTAACGGTTCCAAACAACTGACACTGAACAGTCCTATCATTCTAAGTGGGGCCTTCTAGTCAGAATTAAGGTGTCATTCTTCTAAACCCAATTCATTTCCACTTCTTCCTTTTCATCATTCATCTGCTCACAGTTACTAATTAATGGCTTCCTTGTATTAGATGAACGCTTCCTGTAAAGAGTACGCCACCCAAAACAGCAGCAGATTATAGATTTCTCTCCATCACTTAGTAAAGAACATCAAACAGTGGCTAATGCTTTTGAATTGTATATTAGCAAAGTTCACCTATGCATATATTCTGCTAATAACGTCAGAACCCCAACGTCTGCACTGCGGTTAAACAGCCCTTTAGCTCAAGCCTAAGTCAGCTGGTCCAGGCCAGCCACAGGTATTTAATTGTAGTGTAGCCATACCGTACAGGAGTGTTAAGTAAATTCAATAGAAATAAGCAGCAGGCTGATTTGCAACAACTGCTAAGCTGATTTTTTTTTTAAGGCAATCAGCATTTACAAAGATAATGGTATATTATTAAGTGAGGATAATTTATATTTCTTTCACCCCTTCTCTGGAGCAAACACACTCCATGCTGGACTAAATTTGCTCCCATTTGAAGTCAATGGTAAAATTCCCATTGACTTCCAATTAGTAAAACTCACCTTCAAATGTTTCTCAAGGCTTGTAACTTATTGCATATATCCAAACTCGCAAAGATTCCTATATCCACCACAGTAACAGAGTCTTACACAGGAAAAGCAAAAGGCCACCATGGTCTTGGTTTCATCACAGCAAAATGCAACTGGTTGTTATCACTAAACTGATATTTAATCCATTAACTGCTCTAAAATATTTGTTTCTGGAAGCAGCTTTCAAGGAGCTCTGAATACAGCAAATGCATACACAGCAGTCCTGGATGTATATACCTGTATTAGTGTTTTCTATAGCAATGGTTTTCAAGCCGTGGGTCATGACCCAGAACTGGGTCATGGAATGGAAGGGACTGAGTTGCGGTGACTCTGGTCAGCACTGCCGATCGGGCTGTTAAAAGTCACCTCGGTGGTGCTGCCCAGCTGAGGCTGGCTAGTTCCCAGCTATTCCGACACCGCGCTGCGCCCCTGAAGCGTCCAGCAGCAGGTCTGGTTCCTAGGTGGGGGGGCACCGTGGGGCTCTATGCGCTGTCCCTGCCCTGAGCACCGGCTACACACTCCTGGCCAACAGGAGCTGTGTGGTGTGTGCGTGTGTGCCTGCGGACAAGATCCGCATGGAGCCGCTTGCGTGCCTGCTGTCGGGGAGCTGGACCTGCTGCTGGCCACTTCTGGAGTGCAGCACAATTTGCGGGGCCAGGACAGGCATGAAGCCTGCCTCTGCACCCCCTCTGTGCTGCTGACCAGGAGCCACCCAAGGTAAGTCCCAACCCCATGGCCCAGCCTCCTCCTGCATCCCAATCCCTGGGCCCACCCCAGAGTCCTGACCACCTCCTGCACCCCAATCCTCTGCCCCAGCCCAGAGCCCCCTCCCACGCCCTGAACTCTTCATTCCCAGCCCTACCTGGCAGCTCTCACCCCTGCACCCCAACTCTGAGCCCCTCCCACACCCAAACCCCCTCATCCCCAGCTCTGTTGCGTCGTGGGCATCGACTATTTTCTTCAACTGGGTTGCCAGAAAAACAGTTTGAAAACCACTGGTCTACAGTACCATCAACACAGTATCTAAACACTGCCTAGGTAAATTAGCGAAACTCTCCTATTTAAGAAAGCATTCCCATAGTAACCTAAAAGATAGAGGAAGGAAATGGAGAATTAGATCACATTTCAAACAAAGCTCCTATAGCAAGGAAGAGAGAGCTGAAGACTCCATTAAATTCAGTAGGCATCTCCTGTGCATCTCTAATTCCCCTAAAGGTGGGTCCAACTCTCAATTAGACTGATCTCCTCTAGGACCCCATTCAACAACCAAACCCCCTCAACCAAGAATATTTTATCTCTAGCTCTCATGTGAAAATGTATCTGAAAATACGCTGCTGAGTATGCAATAAATGAAATAAATTGAAGATAAAGTATTCTACTTAGTTATTTTTCATTACCATAAGAAAACATAAATTACATTTTCTATTTTATGAGTATACATCAGGGAATCCATTACAATCAGAGTCAGGTTATGCGACTGCATTTGATTCTTCCTCACTAAGCTAAAAGAACAGTTTGCTTTAAGTACAATGAAACCAGCTTAGAGAAAGGGATGCAGACTAACATATCCTGCATAGGCAGTTCATAGCCTGATTTACCCAGGCTGACTTCAACTAATTACACATCTGCCTGAACAATTTTCTCTGTAGATTTATCTTTGCTATTACTGTTTGTTACAGACTTTTCCCCAACTTGCTAACACTCACATAAACTTCATCCAGTTTGTTGTATGGACAAGTGGCAAAAAAAAAAAAAAAAAAAAGACACAGTATTCCCATTAGCCCCCTACTGCAGTGCTTTGTGGAACAGTTGTGCATGATGCTGTTGCACCACTTTAATAGATGTTTGTTCTTCATGAAAAAAATTAAGAGGCATTATTCAAAACTCTCTCTCACACAAGATTGTTTTCCACGCATGCCTCATCTAATATATTCCAAAAAAAGGAGTCCTTGTGGCACCTGAGAGACTAACAAATTTATTTGCGCATAAGCTTTCGTGGGCTAGAACCCACTTCAGTATTTATACCTGCTCCTCTACCTTTTACCTCATACATCTAATGAAGTGGGTTCTAGCCCACGAAAGCTTATGCCCAAATAAATTTGTTAGTCTCTAGGTGCCACGAGGACTCCTCAGTTTTTTTGCTGACACAGACTAACATGGCTACCACTGAAACCTAATATATTCAATAATTAATATTTAATACAAATCAACAGAGCACGTGCTTTTAAGGCACAAATAACGTAACAACTTAACTTAGAAAGGAAAACTGCAAAGAAATATAAATAATGTCCAATCACTACATTCTATATAAAATATAAGGGATTTTAAAATAATTCATATATATTTAAATATTTAAAAAAATGATAAAGAAGCAGATATATTGTCAGCCCACTGACTTCTGTCATGTCAAAAAGACCAGAGCAGCAGCCAGACAAAAAAGGGAATGCCAGGAGTTTTTGATAGCTCTTTGTAGGCATGTTTGTTTTCACTCTTTTTTTCTTTTGGTTTAGGAAAAACTTCCTGTCAGGGTGGTTAAGCACTGGAATAAATTGCCTAGGGAGGTTGTGGAATCTCCATCATGGAGATGTTTAAGAGCAGATTAGACAAACACCCTTCAGGGATGGTCTTGATAATACTTAGTCCTGCCACGAGTGGAGGGGACTGGACTAGAAAACCTCTCGAGGTCTTGTCTAGTCCTACCATTCTATGATTCTTCCTAACCCCCAACAGTGTCTCTCTACACAGCTAGAGGGGAAAAAAAAAAAAAAGTTAAGTCAACCAGAGCCAAAGTAGCAATGAAGACACAGCATTTTGGCTTAGCAGCTTGAGTTAAAGCCTAAAGAGTTAAATTAAAGACTGATTTCCCCTATCTTCATTGCTGTTTTAACCCAAATTAAGAACATCTCTTTTGGCAGTGTAGAACTCTCAGAGATTGTTTTATGCCCTGAAACAGGAGGGTTTAATTTAAATCTCTTCAAAATTATTTATTCTTTACAATTGTAATTCTGGATAATCTTGTTACCTAAATAAATCTCCAACACTTTACTGAATCCTGCTTCGCTCTTGGCCTCAAAGATGTCCTGTGGCAATGAGTGTCACAGGTTAGTCGTGCACTCTGAGAAGGCATTTCCTTTTATCAGGTTTGAATTCGCCATCTTTCACTTTCGATAAATGCTCCTTCGATCTTGTTATGACACAGGGTGAACAAAAGTTCTTGATAAAGCTTCTCCAGACAAGTCACTATTTTGCATATGTCTATCCTACCTCACTTAGGCCTGGTCTACACTACGCCGTTAAATCGATTTAACGCTGCACCCGTCCACACTACACTGTTCTGTAAATCGATTTAAAGGGCTCTTTAAATCGATTTCTGTACTCCTTCAAAACGAGAGGAGTAACCCTAAAATCGATATTACTAATTCGGAATAATGTTAGTGGTGGACGGAAATCGACGTTATTGGCCCCGGGAGGTATCCCACAGTGCACCACTGACCGCTCTGGACAGCAAATACAGAACTCAGAGGCACTGGCCAGGTAAACAGGAAAAGCCCCGCGAACTTTTGAAATTCAAATTTCCTGTTTTGGCCAGCGTGGAGCTCTTTGATCGCAAGGTGACCACGCAGAGCTCATCAGCAACAGGTAACAATGCAGTCTCCTAGAGAATCAAAAAAGAGCACCACGCTTGGAACCGCACAGAGGTACTTCGATCTGATCGCTATATGGGAAGGATTCAGTGCTAACAGACTCCGTTCGTGCAAGACGAATGAAAAAAATATTTGAAAGAATTTCAAAGTCTTATGACGGAGAAGGCACAGCAGGGACTCCCGTGCAGTTGCAGAGTAAAAGTTAAGGAGCTCAAGACAGGCATACAGACAGCAAATGGAAGGTGCTGGATCAGGGCTGAAAACATGCCCGCTTCTTATGCTGAGCTGCATGCCCAATTTTAGGGGGCTGGGAAACCAGTACCCACCCCTGGCCATGATTCAGAGGTCGGGGTTGTATATCAACCATGGCTGAGGATTCTGGCGGAGGGGAAGAGGAGGAGAGCTTGCCTGAGAGGCACACAGCACTCCCATTAGCTCAAGGAGGGCTTTTGTGACCCCATAGAATTACCGCTCCCAGCCATCCCAAGCCGCTAGCCCAGGACAGTGAAGCATGGAAAGCGACCTCTGGTGAGTGGGTACCTTTGTAAATATCAAACATGGTTTAAAACAAGCGTTTTTTAAATGATTGATTTGCCAGCAGGGCTTGTGATTGCATTCGAGCCAGTGAAAGTTACAGGAAAAGTTTACGTGTAACAATGTCTGGGGATGGAGCGAAAATGCCTCCCAAAGAAATCTCGCATGATCGATCTTGAGTACTCCAAAAGCCTTTGGCAGAAGATTTCTGGCAAGCGGCCTTATCCGGTCCCCATTGTAAGACACTTTCGCCTCGCGACATGCATTAGCAAGTAATTCGGAATCATTGCTTCACAAAGCACAGCTGCGTAAGGCTCCGGGTGATTGCTGGCAATTCAAGAAACATAACGTTCTGCATCTGCGGTGGTTATTCCTCCAGCAGAGTTATAATCATTCATTGTAACCTGGTTGAAATTCAGGAATTTATTTTAATTAGGGGGGCATACATGGCCATTTCCTACTGGGCTGCCTGCTTAATCCTTCCTTGCACGTAGCAAAGTGGGGGGCGGAGAAAGGCTAGCGCTGAGCTTTTCAGCGTTGGCGAGCAGAGAATGTCCAGCTACCAGCCACGCGATGGGGGGGGAGGGAGGAAGAGTAGGGAGTGATTACCAGTGATCTTACATGATAGCAGCCATGCGGTGGTCGAGGAGAGGAAAAGAGGGGGGGTTGGGGTCTGCTGGTTCTCTTAACAGGAACAAGGCATCGTAGGTCACTGTGTATATGAACGCTGGAGAAGTCAACATAAAGCCCTTACCATGGGCCGCATGGAAGCTGAATTATGATGCCTGGACGCTGCGTCTGTGAGATCTGCAACCACCAGAGGCAGCAGGCACTCAGTAATTATAACGATGCAAAATGGCGACCTTGTAAGTGAAATCACATGTGGCTATGTAAGGTGGATAGTGTTGTCACTGTTAAGAGGTACAAAGCATTGGTTTCTGGTAATGTATCTTTTAACATACTTCTCTCCCTCTTTTCCTCCCCATGCAGCGCAAGTTCCGGCCTCCCTACCATCCACGAAGGCTGCTCAAGATACGGCGGAGGGAGGAGAGACTCGAGATGAAACGTTCTCAGAAATCATGGAAGTAACCGGAATGACAGAGCTCACAGAATGAGTGGAAGGTGTGATAGCAAATACAGGAACAGTGTGCCCAGTGAACGTGAGGGACAGAGGGACCGGCTAGAGATGAGAGGTGGGCGACAGCAGATTCAGAGGTGTAGGCAGGAGATCAGGGTGGGGGATGCAACGCTGGGAGCTGCTGCGTGATCAAACTGATATCCTTCGAGTATGGGTAGATCTTCAGGAAGATGCAGCGGGTACAGAAATCCCTGCAGCCCATGTTGAACCACCTCAGTATCACAGATGTCCATATCTTCTATCCAACAGCCCCAACATGTTGAACGCGTGGGGGAAGGCTTTCTGCACCTGGCGCCGATTCCACCACCGTGGACAGTCAACGAAAGCTTGTCATTACGTTGAAATGTGCTTAATGGCCTTTTTCCTTCCCTCAATCCTCCTCTCCAAAACCATCAGCATGCAGGGATCCCTGATAATTCTCTGCCCTTTTTTATATTATTAATAAAAAATACATTCAAGGGGGAGGGTGGTTGCTTACAGGGAATGACTTTTTTAAGAAAGAATCATGATTTTAAACAGTAGCTAAATAACTTTTATAAAAGAATAAATGATTTTTAAACGATACTGACTTTTTTCCATTCAGCAAACTGGTCAGGTAAAGGGGAAGGTGGGTTGCTTACAGGGAATGAGTCATCGAGGGAGGAGGGTTTCATCAGGGAAACAAATACAGCATCACAATCGCGACCGTACCCTGGCCCGTGCTGAAACTCGTTTTCACAAGGCTTCTCTGATGTGCACCGCGTCCTGGTGTGCTCTTCTAATCGCCCTGTGTCTCTTGGCTGCTCGTAGGCAAGCGGCTAGGTGATTTGCCTCAGCCTCCACCGGTTCCCCATAAAGTCTCCCCTTACCTCACAGAGATTGTGGAAGCACACAGCACTGGCAGCAATAACAACGGGACATTGTTTGGCTGCGGTCCTGAGCAGAGTAAGTTAAGTTCACGCCAGCGCCCTTTTAACGGCCAAATGCACATTCTAACCCCACCGCACTTGCTTCAGCCTGTAGTTAAACAGCTCCTGACGCACTGTCAGGCTGCCTGTGTATGGCTTCCAATGAGCCATGGCATCAGGGTAGGCTGGGTACCAGGTACGACCAGGCATCTAACATCGCCACTGTTATTTCATTCTGGTCTAGGAAGTAATTCCCTTGCTGCAATCCGTTAACAGGACTAGTGCTCCTGAAGACGCGAGGCGTATGGAACTTGCTGGCCATGCCGCA